>NC_084502.1:2887500-2975000 GCF_024500385.1 Phyllopteryx taeniolatus
GAGGACGGTTGGCACCTGCAGCTTCATACGGGCCCAACATGGCAACCGCCGTGAAGGTGCATTTTCAAAGTCGCCTCGGCGTGATTCTTGCGCGGTGACGTAGGCGCTGCAACCAAGCCATCCATCCGCGGGATTGTGCAGGAGCGGGTTCTGATAATGATGATGATGATGGTGAGGAGGAGGATGATGACGATACCGTGTCCGTGCGCCCTCCCGTCAGCCAATCAGAGCGCGGCAGCGGGGGAGGGGTGCAGGGGTGACGACAACGTCTGGAGCGTCACTTGTTCTCTCAGTCTGCGTCTGTCGCACCGCGGCATCACCAGAAGAGCCACCACGGACTTCCGAATCGGCTTTTTTTTGGGAACGGAACAACTCCTTTAAAAAAAAAAAAAAAAAAAAAAAAGAACAGTTTTGAAAAACACACCCGTTAACCCTCAGGCGCCAGCTTTTTTTCGTCTAACGGTCCTCCATGAGATTCTTCAGGCTTACCTTCAAGTGCTTCGTCGACTGCTTCTGAGTCTCCTGCGTCCCACGGCGCCTACTGACATTTTAAAAAATAATAATAATCATCTCTTGGCTGTGCTGAGGCGTTCCAACGTGTGGGGAGAAGAAAACCAAAACAAAAAAACAACAAATATATTATTCTTAATTGTATCTTTTGTATTTCCAAGAGGCGAAATAAACTGAGAAAATCGGAAAAGACAACTGGGGCACACTGCATGGTGCTAAATATATATCTGCCTTTCTTGGCACGTTTACCCTCCCTCGTCTAAAAACCAACAGCCAGCTCGCTCTTTTTTTTTTTTTTTTTTTTTTTTTGCCAATTTAAATTCAATTCGCCTTTTTTTTTTTTCTTTTTTTTTACCCCCGGCGCAGTTAAACAACATGTCACCCGAGTTGGGAGAAACTAGTCGAGGTGAGTATGGTGCATGATTGTTTTTCATTATGCATTATTGGAATGAGTCATAGCTTCAGATGCACTACAGTACTCAACATTTGTCACCACAGCCCAAATTCTCATACATGCTCAATCTCAGTAAATGACCACAAATCGCTTTGTGAGCATAACACGCTTTTCCCAAAGCAATTCAAACTTTCTTGTCACCCCAGCGTGTGTCTTCCAATTCCATTGGGTAGTGGCTGTAAAACTAATGGGATTATAGTCTGGCTCACAGTCAAAGGTTATGAGTTCAAAACTGGGCTCTGGCTTCACTGGGTAAAGAATGATTTTTGTTTTTTTTTGGAGCGATATACTCAGGCTTCTTTCTACATTGCCATAAACATGCGTGTGAGGTTTCTTGAAGTTGTCCATACGTGTGAATGGACACTAATGCGACTAACTGGATCCCGCTTCTCTTCCACAGTCAACTAAAATAGGTTCCAGCTCACCTGTGACCCTGCACAGAATAAACAGTAGAAATTGAAAGAAAGAGTGGAATGATATTCCCAAAAAATTAAAGGAGCAGTTTAGCAGTATTATCATCCTAATTGTAGTATAATTTGCATTGTATCACGCTCAAACTAAAGGATGCATAGATTTGCTCATCTATTCCTCACGAGGCAGAGTCGCACCCAGGATGCACAGCTATTCCTTTACCTTGCCCACTTTCTTCAGATCACACACACCCCAAACTGCTCTGATCTGGATTGAGCTGCCTCACTTTGCATCCAACAAGAGACTAGCCCGCACCGATAATCATGCGATTGTACGCCGAGGATGATGAGATCGTCTATCTTTCTTTTTGCACACACTCGACCGTGGTGCGCCCAAAATAGTGAAAAAGGGGGAGCTCGGTTAGGACCAACAGAGAAGCCCAAGGTCCACGGATAGCGGGGTCAGTCTACTGCGCTGTGCTGCAGCACACTAATCATCCTGACTGAGATGGAGACAGGCACAATGAATGTCGGGGGAGGGTTCACTCGGTGATGACAACACAACCGCAACATGAGTATAAACATAATCTGTCAGGGCAGCACGCTGAAGATATGCTGCTGAGTATTTCTAAAAGCCTGAAGCCACGTTTGAAGTAATTGTCCAACAACACACAATCCCTCTTTGATTCCATCGGCGTGCGATGGATCTAAAAAAAATAATTTTTTTTTAAAATCTACACACCCCTGTTCAAATGCCTGTTTTTTGTGACTGAAAAAAAAAAAAAGATACCAAGATCTAATATATATTTAACTTTTCCCAGCACCATTAATGTGATCTTAAACCTTAACGATGCAATTAAAAAAATGTTTTTTCAAAGTGAAGTTAAAATAAGCTACTGAGGTAATGTGGTTGCACAATCAATTTCAGATGTTCTAGGAGGCTTTTCATTTTTGGGGTTTTTTTGTTTTTTGCTTTGTAGCAGAAGCCTGAAGGTTGAGTGCTAACTGAATGTTTTCTGGAACCGTGGAACGAATTATGAACTGTACCAAATACCATATAATGTTAGCGCAAAACCTTCAGGCCTCTGCTAGAGGGCTAAAAACTGTCAAGAAAAGCCTACTAGAACATCTAAACTTTATTTGGTGTTAATCAGAGGCAGGTGTGTGCTGACTCCCATTTAACATGTTTGAATGTTATTGGTTAATTCTGCAACCAGTTCAGGGTGTACCCCGCCTCCTGCCCGATGACAGCTGGGATAGGCTCCAGCACGCCCGCGACCCTAGTGAGGAGAAGCGGCTCAGAAAATGGATGGATGGATGGATGATTAATTCTGGAGATAGCCACATCCCAGTTATAAGAGGGTGTGCACACATGTGCAACCGATCTCAGGTGTTTATTGAGTTGTACAGATTATAGGTCACAATAATGGTGAAGAAAGTATTGAAATTATTTATCTCGATATCACATTTTACATTACAAAATCCTGGCAGATTACCAGGGGTGTTTAGACTTTTTATATCCACTGTATGTAATCTCACTCATGATAAAGAGTATTTTACATTTCCCGTTCCTTGTGTTAATATCTTGCCATCTTCTCTTGTCCAGGTGAAATCAGCCTCCCCCAGTTGGAAGCAGGAGACCTGTCTGAAGGGGAGGGGGGCGGATCAGCTCACCCCCTGGTGCCCGCTCCCGCGCTCGGAGCGGGTCCAGGGTGCGGCGAGGGCGGCGGAGCTGGTCCGCCGCAGAGTCAGGACGGAGATGCGGCTGGGACCGGGAATGTGGGGGCCGTTGCAGGACCGGCGGCGGAGAGAGAAACCTGGACCAGACAGATGGACTTCATCATGTCTTGCGTGGGTTTTGCTGTGGGCTTGGGCAACGTGTGGCGCTTCCCTTACCTTTGCTACAAGAACGGAGGAGGTGAGCTTCACTAGCCCTGTACTTGATTTGTAGTACGATGTGTAAAATGATGCGGGCGCACAAGTGTGCCCACCCTCTGGTAACAGGGTTGTTGCTGTGTTCAGAACTAACCAATCGCATTCAGACTTACTATGTAAAATGAAAGTCAACGTTTAAGGCCTCAATTTAAGCTGAAGAAAAACAGCCTCAAAACATTACGATGCCACCGCCGCGCTTCCCTTAGGTATGGTGTTCAGTTAAGTGATGAGGAGCGTAGTGTTTGCGTTAAAGACTAAGATGTTCAACCTTGGTTTCATCGGAATATAGCATTTTCCTACGTGTGTTTTTTTTGGGTATTTTGTTGTTTTAGTGACGCCTGGGGCTGTTTTTCTTCAGCTGGCATTGCGCCTTAGACAAGGTGGAAGAAATTATGAAAATAGCAGCCGGTGTGAGCACGAAACCTTTAGGCTTTTGCCAGAAGGCAAAAGAAAAATGTAGGGAAAGCCTACTAGAACAGCTAAACTTTATTTTGGGTGAACCAGAAGCAGTTTAAATGACGGTATGTGTGTGTGTGCAAGCATGAGGAGAACATGCTACATGATTTGTTGGTTTCGTACCAATGTTTGGAATTCGGAAAAGAAAAAAGAAAGACCGAGGTTGTTGACTTCCCGCTGTTATGATGTTACTACAATGCAAATCCCTGAATGTTTAACTAGTCATATACTGTGCTTTAAGTTTAAACACCAGCGAGCGATGTGTCATAGATGTATGGTCTGCCGCTCGGTGTTATTGGCAGAAAGCTCCCGTATCCTGCAGACAGGACAAGGTCAGGCCTCCGGTGCGGATATTGCCACATTGTCAGGGCAGGGCTGTTATTAATAAGCTCTTTTACGATATGATGAGATAAAGAAACCATCGGCTACGTAAGGTTTTGTCACATGACAGTTATAAATTAAAGTGGAAGTACACCGACAAATCCTTTTTGCGTGGCTGTGAGCACGTAGCTAAAAATTCTCCACCCCCCGCCATTCACTTGATTATAGCCGCTTAACAGATGTACACGATGTCCTGCAGGCGTTTGCCTCTCCCCCTTGTGTCCTTCCCATTTTCATCCATGCCAGCGTGTCCAATAGTAACCTGCTCAGATTCTTAACCTTTGCCCTTGGCTTCTCTTATCCTCGCCCCGCCCACTTGTCGATATTTTTACGATGTGTTTCGTTGAAATTAAGGCCAATGAGTGGTTGTGTGTGTGTGTGTGTGTGTGTGTGTGTGTGTCTCTTAGTCCAGCCCTCCCTCTGTGCGGTGTGTGTCTTGTGACCCGCAGCTCTGATACCCACCTTCTGGTATCGGATAACAATGGCCTGCTTCACACAGTCCACCCCCTGTGCTCCTGCCCTTCACTCTCGCAGCTTTATAAAGGTGCGCTCTCTCTCTCTCTCGCTCTCTCTCTCTCTCTCTCTCTCTCTCTCTCTCTCTCTCTCACTCTCTCTCTCTCTCTCTCGCTCTCTCTCTCTCTCTCTCTCTCTCTCTCTGCCTGATAAGGTGGCATATGGACACACAATAACCTGCCCTGTGCGCATTCTTTCCTCCCCTGCCTGTCAGCGCATCCTCTAAACAATTAGATTTTGTGCCCTTGACCAGCCCGGAGTAGACCTTTCAACACAACAACAATTTCAGATAAGAGCTGAGTCAAACTCTCGCTCTATCGCACAGAATAAATGCCCTTATTTATTTATTTATTTATTTATTTGTGACCCTGCTACTCGGCCCGCTGTGTGCGGTCCAGTTATGATTAGAGAGGATTTACTTAAGCCTATTAAGGATGCACTTCCCCATAACTTGAGGTACAGTATCTCTGCAAAAGCCTTTTTTTTCCTCTCCGCTCGTTCCGTTCACGCCGAACATCTCATCGTGTGCTCTCTTCTCTGCCTCCCGCTCTCCCGCCTCTGTCTCTTGTGTTTGAGTCACGCTCACCAGCGTTGCCTTATAAGGCTACACAGCACCTCCGCTCCCACAGAATGACATGTGATGAACAACAAATTGTCAATCAATAACGCTGCCCCGCTGCCGGTCGGCCCGATGCGCATCGCCTGCTCATTTTTTGTTTTGTTTTTTTGCTAAGCTCCCTTCTAGCTCCGGCATCGTCCCACTTTTTTTTTTTCCCCCGGCCTCCCTCCTCTGCGAGCCGTCCATCTTTCCCTCCTTTGCTCTTAGCCAGCCTGTGCGCTGCGTCACAGGCGCTCACGTGACCACCTCGTTTGCTCTGTAGTTGCATCACGTAGTTTGCAATTCCCTTCAAATGACATTTTGGATTTGAACTGACTCGTGTTCTTCGTTCCTGTTATGGTGTGTCTTTCTCATTCAAAGGAAGCTTTCTTTTTGAAATAATGTGTGTGAAAAGCAGCAAGCCCTCGGCCAAATCCCGCCAATCAAAACAAAGTCCTTGCTTTCTCTATCAAGACTAATTACTCATGAACAACTCCATCATCCCTTTGCTGTCTCCGCTCTCTTGCCTCTTCACGCATTTCAGAACCAAGGACCGAAAATGTGCTTTTCTCTTACCTACATTTTCATTTAAGCCCTTCACAGCTTTAAGTTTTGCACTTAGTGTTTTTGCCGTGTCTTGTGTCACATCTGATACTACGT
The DNA here is from genome assembly GCF_024500385.1 of Phyllopteryx taeniolatus. Classification (NCBI taxonomy): domain Eukaryota; kingdom Metazoa; phylum Chordata; class Actinopteri; order Syngnathiformes; family Syngnathidae; genus Phyllopteryx; species Phyllopteryx taeniolatus. The sequence continues at coordinate 2,893,418 of NC_084502.1, forward strand.
CTAGATTTGTGCAGCTTTCTCCCCCTCACGCTGTCAACATTACGGACTTAATCAAAGCAATTAATAATGAACTTTATTGTATAATTCCAGGTAGGTTTTTAAATCTCATTCAAACTGTCTCCATTTTTACACTTAGGAATGGAGAAAGACGCGATGTGTTGATTTAACTTAACAATTAACCAATTTGTCACATTCCAATCAAAATCTGATTTCACCAGAAGGAATGTATTTATATGGCATTGATATGTCTGACATGCAGGTATGGAATTACAATAACAGGACAGTAAAATCAATTAGTAAATTGTATTTCCGACAGGGAGACTGTGCATTTGTAACATGACTCCACCGGCACATACAGTCCAATGTGTCAACGTGACAAGTTGTGTTTCCTGTTGCAGGTGTGTTCCTCATCCCGTACTTGCTGATCGTGTTCATCGGGGGCATCCCCGTCTTCTTCCTGGAAATCGCTTTGGGACAGTTCATGAAGCAGGGAGGCGTTTCCGCCTGGAACATCGCACCTCTTTTCAAAGGTGCCGCTCGGTGTCGGACAGGAAGCGTAAGCAGTGGCTGTTACTTCCTTCATTCATTCACGTTCTGATGCGCCTCTTCTCCCGACCAGGTTTGGGCTTGGCCTCAATGGTGATTGTGTTCTTCTGTAACACCTACTACATCATGATTCTGGTCTGGGGTCTCTACTTTTTCTTCCACTCTTTTACCAACCCGCTTCCGTGGGCCACCTGCGGACACCCTTGGAACACTCCCAACTGTACGGAGGACTTCCGCAGCACCTGCCACAACCACAGCGCTGCCCAGCTATCATCCGCTGCTCCGGCCAGCAAGCCCTTCTCTTCTGGGCCGCCACTGAACGCGTCCTCAACCAAGTTACTCCTTAATGTCAGCTGCGTGGAGACGGAAGACATGCGCTCCCCAGTCATCGAGTTCTGGGAGTATGTATCTCTTCTCTTGAAATTGTCATTTCTCGGACACCCTTCATCTTGTTGTGGAAAAATGTAAATGTTCTGATAGAGAATACCTGAAACAAAGACTTAACTAACGTAACTTGCGCAAGAGGGGGTTTCAAAAACGGAGTTTTTCGACCTTCCATCGTGTAAACAGTTCAGACCAATACACAGAATGAAGGAAGACACAGACAATTGGTCAGAGAGAGAGAGAAAAAAAGAAAAAGCATGATAGGTTAATGCATACAGTTGGTTTCGCACTTCCACCTATTCTTCTTGATCAGCGAACAAGAGTGGCTCTCGAATAATCGAATGAGAGCAAAGGGTTGTGATTCCTGGTCTTATCAAGACCAATGTGGACATTTGTATGCTTCCACTTTTGTAGTTTGTCGAAGGGCGTTTTCTTTTCCACGGTGCACAAAACGAGGTCTATAAAAGCACGGCTGGATTAGTTTTGGAAAACATCCAAAATGACATGCCCCAACTTATCAACAGTATGAGTCAATATCAACATGTCAAAGTTGTGTCAATGCAACCTTTCCCATTTTACCGCTGAAGTTTATAACTTGCCATTGAAATCCATATTCTTTGTATTAAATACCGGTAGATGTTATGCTGTTAAAAAATGCACACTGGTCAAGCTGCCACACTTTTGTTTTACATGTACACGCAAGAAGCAAAATATGGGAGCGTGCTTGCAGGCTGGACATTGACAAGGTGGATGACATTTTATGGCTAACGGTAGCGTTTTATGAGCACATGGTGGACCTTCACTTAGCAACGTGATTCAGTTAGCAAGCTGACTGTGGACTGTTTAACAAATAGATTTCTGAAAGGTTTTTACACCAACTGATATTTCACTAAGACTGTGGAGAAATGTTCACCTCGACAAAATCCAACTACACACATAATATGATGCGAATTACAAAAAAAACGTCAAGTGTAAATATTTACTCCGTCACGAGCCACAGCTGTTTCAGCCTCCATTGAAGAAAGACCCAACGTGGTTAGTAATGCCACTGAAAACATCAGAAGCTTCATAAAGGCGCAGTCACCCCATAATGACAGGGTGGACACTAATTTCAAGGACACATGCAAAATGTTCAATTTGATCATGTAAATAGAATACACGTGAAAAGAAAAGAACTTGTATGGAATAAAACCATGTCAATGTTTTGATTTAGTATTATTTTGTCACGTAGTCAAACACATTTTAAGAGACATCGTGGTACTGGTGCGTATGTGTGCGAACGTCTGGCCATTATTAGAACTCACGGTTTAATTATTCCGCCACATTGCTATGATGACAGAAGGCACTTCATCGTAATATTGATCCAAATGTGTCCTCTAGTATTTTGGTCCAATGAGTAGCTGCTTAGCTATCTTTGGCTTGGTGTTTGTCTTGAAGTTTGTGTTCTGGCTCACAGACGCAAAGTTCTCCGTCTGTCTGGTGGGATTAATGAACCTGGTGACATCAGCTATGAGATGGTGCTGTGTCTCCTCGCCACCTGGGTCATTGTTTACTTCTGCATGTGGAAGGGAGTTAAATCTACAGGCAAGGTAGGTTTCATCTTGCATTACAAATCATAAACCATTATGACGTGTACCATGTTTTGGGTTGACGCAACATAGGTTATTTTTATTTATATATTGTCTCTTGTTACTATCAAGGTTATAGGCAATATTTGTGTAGTTATTACACGAGAGGTGAAATAATTGTGGCATTTTGCCCTTTGACCCCCAACCAGCTTTGGTGAAGTGAGAGTGTCTAGACCGAAACCCATTTGAGCTCACATTCTTCTGGTTATTGTGTGGTTGGTGTTTAATCATGTAAATGTGCACTTTAACACATTATAAATATATAAATACATTGATCCCTTATGGCACGGGCCAAGGAACAGTTTTCAGAGTGTCGTTTAGTCGTTTCATCCGCTGTCATGCCAAGTGCAAAGTCTAGTTTGCGTCTCTAGTCGCAAGATTTCAAAGGGAGGGTGGGGGGGGTGAAAAAAAAAGAATGAGAATCGGCTAACCTGCTGTAAGCCGATTAGCAACGTTCCACCATGTAGATATTTGCAATTTGGAAAGAGGCCGCACGCACCCCAGATCGAGACAAATATGCACTTTCCCAGTACTTTAACTTCACCGTACTGACTTAGAGTAGCCGAGACTGTTACTGGCCTAGCAGGGGCAGCGTTTTCGTCATAACTTGTCAAAGACAATGTTTGAAAAGGTCTGCCAAAAACCTTTCGCAAATTACAGGAGGTTTACAAATTGTCTGGCTTTCAAGCGCACAGACAACCTTTTCTTCAAAGTAACATGACAGTGCACACATCTACACCTGAGATGTCAAACTCATTTTAGTCCACATTCACCCCAATTTGAGCTCACACGGTAGACTAGTATGTTCGTGGCCTAGAGCTGTGCGATAGATAGATAGATAGATAGATAGATAGATAGATAGATAGATAGATAGATAGATAGATAGATAGATAGATAGATAGATAGATAGATAGATAGATAGATAGATAGATAGATAGGATATAATCTTCTATCATTTATATCATTAGCTTTACATTGCCGCTGCTGAGGCAAAATTCTGGAATTTCTGCATGTGTGGTCTAAATAAAATGTCTCTTTTTTTTTTTAAATAAATGAAGAAAATATAGATTTCCATTAATTTAAGGAAAAACATTATATGAGGATAAACTGTATATTGTTAATGGGATATAAAATTCCCTATATCAGAATATAACATTTTACATATTGCACAGTTCTACGGTGGCCTAATAAACTATAAATAATGACAATTCCCACTTTTTCCCAAAAGCTTAACTCTGATTAGACGTTGCAAGACATGTCCTCATAGTAGTTTGCACCTTTAATTTACACTCTTGACATCAAGCAGATTGACAGAGTGAAACTTAAAAATGAGGACAAAATAAATCTATTCGCTATGTCTATTCATGACATACATATTCACAACAAGTGCAAAACAGAAACTTATATTAGCTGTCACCCAGTAGCTAGCCATTAAAAGATGGCATATTTTAGCAAAAACACAAACAATTAATCTATATGAGTTAAGCATTAGTCTGCATAAGAAATTAGCAACCCACGGCAAACTATTTGCATGCATCAAATTAGCTTGTAGATTTGACTTTCAGGGGTCGCCACAACAAGTAACGCACATGATTTGTTTGGCACAGTTTGTACACCAGATGCCCTTCCTGAAGGAACCCAACCACTTTTATCCGGGTTTGGGGCTGGCAGTGGCTAGGAATTGGTGCACTGACCAGGAATCGAACCCCAGCCACCTTTGATAAAGGCAGCGTGTACCACTACACCTTTCAATAAGCATGTCCAAAGTAACTTCACAAACTGATTTTAACTGCACATTTGCGTATGACATTGCTTAACAAATAATATATGATACCGACCGGTATGACACATACAGGCGTTGCTTCTGCAGGAGTTACACAATTTTTTTATTTTTTTATTTATTTTTACTGCATAGTTACATAAATCCGAAGCGATCTTTTTTCCTCACAGCTACATGCAAGCGTAGATGTGAGCAATAGGTAGATACGACACACGCCTTTGAGCTGCGTGCCTACGGCGACGCTAAGCTAGCGGGGGCAAAGTGTTGGCACATTCCATGTGTGTGAATGGCACAAAATCCAAAATAACAAGGATGTCTACACATTGTGCTGCATACGGTTTGACACAACGCTGTACAATCAAGGGAACTGGGAATAACTTTTATAATAGGTGAGAATCATTTTTTAGGTTGTTTTATAAAATGTTGTGTATGAATACCACATGCTTTGTTATTGACAAAAAAGTCAACCTCATGAAAATCGATTGAGAAATGAATAAGTTATGATTTATTTTCAATGTAAATGTATTGCCTTTGATGGGGACGTTGCCCCCACCAACGTGGCCGCCATGTCTCCACGTCGCTTAGGCTGTTCCCATCAATGGCATGTACATCGAAAGATAGGTCACAACTTGCTCCTTTCTCACCCGATTTTCACGAGGTTTACTTTTTTTTGTCAACGCCAAAGCATGTGCTATCAAGATATTACATTTGAAAAAAGAGACAAAAAAATATTTTTACCTGTTAAAGGTTATTCCCATTTCCGTTGTTGTGATTGTACGGTGTTGTGTGAGCTGTATGCTGCACAATCTGCAGGCAACCTTGTTATTTTGGTTTTAAGTTCCATCCACGAACATGGAATACGTCGACACTTTGCACCCACTAGCTTTAACGTCGCCGTAGGCATACAGCTCAAAGGGGTGTGACACATCTACCTATTGTTCATATCTATAGATCTAGTCTTCTATTCATATCTGTGCGTGCAAGTATCACAACGAGTCTAAACACTTACGGCTCTACGGTGCTTGTGACAAAATAAAAGCATGAGTTTCAAAATAAGAGTCTGTCTGTATAAATGAACTAAAACTTGTCCGACAGGCAGAACAATCCCCACGGGCCGGATCGGACCCCCTGACGGGCCGGTTCTGGCCCGCGGGCCGTACGTTTGACACCGAGATTCTACACCGAGGACCTAATGGGCTTAAGACTTGAGTACTTGAGTATTTAGCAGGTAATTGCTTAATCAAAGTGATAAAAACATACTTTGGTGCAGTTGCATTTGACCATAACAAATAGACCACATTGACAACCACTAGCCTGTTTCTAGTCAACACAAATGTATCGTTTTATGCACTTCATTTAATGTGACAAATTTAAATACCTTCAACAGTTTACTGTTAATTTTCACGATGTGAGTTCTGACACATAGCACTTCAACTTCACCTACCCACCAAAATCCTCTACATTTCTCCCGTATCTCCTGTTCATCCACCGTATTTTTTCCTCTTCCTCTAGATTGTATACTTCACAGCACTGTTCCCGTACGTGGTTCTGGTAGTTCTTTTGGCCCATGGTGTCAACCTACCTGGAGCATTAGATGGGATTATATACTACTTGAAACCAGATTGGTCCAAACTAGGAGAAGCACAGGTAGACTCATCTGTATCAACATCTGGCCGGTTAATGAATCAAATGACTTGTTCCAAACCTGCAATTCAAAACATTGTTCTTCCTTTGTGGTAGGTGTGGATTGATGCTGGTACCCAGATTTTCTTCTCCTATGCCATCGGACTGGGCGCCCTGACCGCACTGGGCAGCTACAATCGCTTCCATAACAACTGTTACCAGTACGTTTTAAAGTCTGTGTGAAAGCAGTCCCAACTGACTCTGTAAATAACTTCACATAACTCAAACATCAGCCACAATTTGCATTCTGCTTCCTGTGACCTTTGACCTTTGACCTGAGCACTACAAATATACGATTGCGGTCAAACGAGGGACACAAAAGCGGCATGAAATGAACTGGAGGTTGTTTCTTAAAACGAAAGCTGTTGTTAGCTGACATATGGAAACATATTTCTAGACCCTTAGGTAGCCCCACCACACATTTCTACACACCACACAGATCCACAGCTCTGCTTCCTTCAACACCGTGGGATCTTATTACAGAAGTTAGAACACCGGGTGGGGAATCTTTGGTTCTGATTTAAACTGCTTCAAGTCCTACCTCAAGGACAGGATGTATTTTGTTGATATTGGTAACCGTCTCCAGTGGATGCAAACGAATTTTCGTCAGCCCGACTCAGACAAAACTGAAATCATTCTCTGCGGCCGAGAGAAACAAAGAAAAAAAACGGTCACCTTGAGACTTGAAACCTGCAAGTAACGTTGGACTCAAACCTGAATTTTAACAGGGACGTTAAATCAATAACATCAGCAGTCTTGCAAGTCTCTTCATGTACCTCTCTGATATGTTAGAGTCATATGAACCTTCTCGGGCTCTGAGGACTTCAGGGGGTGGTCTCCTCGCTTCTGAATAATGACGACTTTTATGTTTTATGGAATTCTTTTTATTTGCGGTGTCGCGCTTTGTAGTGTCTTGTGTACAAATTGTGCAACTGTTAAGTGCTGTCTTAATTGTTTATTTAACAGTAAGTGAGGCCAGAGAGGACGTTTAATTGGCACGGTTTCGATATGCACTGCTTCGTTAACCCCGACCTCCGATGCCCGATTGTTATGGTTCTGCACGTGCATTAGGATTCCCCCCGAGCGCTCTCTCAGACATTAACGGACATGCCTCTGTCGGATGAGTGAGGCAATTTATTAATGACCGTCGCGAATTAACAGCATTCTTTTTGTCCGTCAGAGAGATGGTTCGTCTTGACTCGTTGCCAGAACACTGAAATTCACTTTGTTATTAAAGTGATGTTACCTTTTCAAAATGTGAGTTCATAGTTTCCATATTCCTACAAGTGTGTGAGGGGGATATGTTGAGATGTAGTAAGTAGCCTTTAGGTCTTTCACCCCGTCTCCCCTCAGGCCTTGAGCCAAACTTGCTGTTGCCATATTTGCTGTGCAAGGATAACAGCAGCTTGCGGAGATATATTTATCTGCTCTCTGTCCCCCGTTCATCATTCCCATCCCACCCCTTCTCTCGCCTAATATTTCTTGTCTCCCAATTGTCGTGTTTCAGCATTTTAGGAAGCGTACTTTGCTCACTTGCGTTTTTCTGTCGTCTTTTCTAAAGGGATGCGTTTGTGCTGGCACTCATTAACAGCGGAACCAGCTTTTTTGCGGGCTTTGTGGTGTTCTCTGTGTTGGGCTTCATGGCTGCAGAGCAAGGCGTGGACATCAGTAAGGTAGCCGAGAGTGGTAAGTACGCAGAGTATGCCGAAAAACACTACAGTGGTGCCTTGTGATATGAGTTGAATTTGTCCCATGACCACGCTCGCATCTCAAGTCATCGTTCCCTATTGAAATGAATGGAAATGCCATTAATCCGTTCGTCCTCCCTCCCCGTCCCAAAAACAAAACATTTAGCGTTTGTTTTTTTTATAGGGAAAAATTGCACTTTGTGAGACAGTCATGCAGACACAAACGAAGACGAATAGTACTTCTACTATGACTGTGACTCAGTAAGATGCTGTAATACTAGTTCATTTATCATAGAGGATAAAGAATATATGCCCGCTGGAAGTATTGATACATTATCTGTCTACATGTGTTTCTCCACCGTTTGTGTTCAAATAACCTGTTACTTCTAAAATGAAGACCGTCGATGCTCACAGTTAGCATGTCAATGGCATTTTGCATTTTTTGTTGTCGTTGGCATTTAGCTTAGTGGACTTTCCTAAGGAAAAGCAATGAGGTTGCGTTAAATACACAACATGCAACTCTGTTTGTTTTGTTTAGTTTGAGAGTAAAATTGAACGGGGAGTGGCATTAAACAGCTTGAAGCCTCTGCTTGCAAGTCAAAGCAAAAATTCTTACGCATATGTTAAGGCACCGCTGTATAATGAACGCATTACCTGAAAGCCTTTTCCACTGAGTTGTTTGTTAATGTGTAGGACCCGGCCTGGCCTTTATAGCCTACCCCAAAGCTGTGACATTGATGCCTCTGGCACCACTCTGGGCAGCGCTCTTCTTCTTTATGTTACTTGTACTTGGCCTGGACAGTCAGGTAAGGTCGACTGCATAATGAGTAAGTCCTTTTTCTTTCGTTCTTGCTTTCCTCCGCGTCACTATGTAGCCACTTGTCCAGCTCATGCATTGCATTTCTGTGCAGCGTGTTAGTTGTGTGTCTGTTTGTGCCTACATCTATTGTCATTTGTCAGTGAGCTTCTGTCTTATTCACACAGTCATTCTACTGTCCATTCATGCTCTCTCACTGGCTATTCTTTGCCTAGTTTATTCTCCATGCGGAAGGGATCATGTGACAGTAGCTACAACAGCTGTTACCCTTTCAGGTTATTTTGAAAGTTGCCCCGCACGATATGCTGAAACATTCTTGCAAAGATGATACCTAGAGAATTATAGTCAGTAATACGGTGTCAGTTTCTTCTGCTGTCCAGTGCAAATGAGTTTTGAATTGCAGTTTGGTTTCCATCAGAGCCAAAGGCTAAATGTTAGTCTATTTACTGTATAGTTATTATGATGCGAAACTTAAATGCTGTGCAATTCAAATGGAGAAAAAAAAATGTTGAATGTGAAGCTGTAAAAAAAAAAAAAAAAAAAAAAAAGCTTAATTTAAATGATAGAGGCATTGCATTCATAGTTTAGGGATTTTGTCATGGAAGATGTGGAATACAAAAAAAAACAAATGTGAAGAAGAATATCCTGAATGAGCTCAAACGTTTTGAAGTTGGAAAGGGTTGAACTGGGTGAGAAATGTCGAAGGAGAAGGTGAATATGTAAAAATGCCAATATTGTTTAGGGAATGTTGTCGTGGGAACTGTGGAAAACTGGAAATTGTGTGAAATTGGGGAATGTGAAAAATTGTTCCTAATATTTCCTACATTTCTGTGACTATTTTGAAGTTGGAATGCTCCGCATCCGTTGAGAAATGTGGACGGAGATAAACGTAAAAAATCATGGAGAAATTAGGAATTTTGGGAATGTGGAAAATGTTTTTTAAGATGTCCACAACTTTGTGACTATTTTAAAGTTGGAATGGTTTGAATCGTTTGAGAAATGCGGTAGGAATAGTGTGTCGAAAAACTGCCAGGACTAACATAATAAACATTTTTGATCCGGAACGACTGCGTAAATGCTCTTCAGCACCACACAATTGTCACCTCTGCTTTATTTGATAGACGATACTTTTTCAGGGTTTTCACTTTTCCTCTACCGAGCTGAAGACATTATTATATGCATACCATCTAAAATCTTATTGAATAATGCAAACACTTTTGTAGAGCAGTCACTCCGACTTGTGTCCCAATGTGACCTCTTATCGACTTTCCCGCTGTCGTTTTACTTTTTGATTCAAGTTTGTCGGCGTCGAGGGTTTGATAACCGGAATCATGGACATGCTTCCTCCCAAGTCCGCCCTGGGCTCCTTGCGACGAGAGGTCGTGGCAGCCATCTGCTGCATCATCTGCTTCTTCATTGACATGTCCATGGTCACAGAGGTACGATCTCCCGTTTAACCTGGTGAGCTTTAGTTGTCCTCACGGTGGTACCACTATTTGGAAGCTGGCAGGAAATGATAGTAAACTTTGAGAAATTGGACAAAAGCCGAGGCTTATCAGTACCAAAGTCCGGTACTTGCCCTGTTGACAAGATTACTCATTTATACGTAACCACCAAAGTACAGATAGCTGTCATTTAAAAAATTTGGTATAGATAATTGTTACCTAAAAAGATAAATAATGTTTTTGGATGTCTCAATGGGCACATGAAACCATTTCTGGGAACGACTTGCACGGCGAGCCAGTTGGAAGGCTCGAAATAGGTCACCAATAAAATATTAACTACAAATTCTTGATGCTGGCTACGTTCTCTTTCTTTCTGTCAGGGAGGGATGTATGTGTTCCAGCTGTTTGACTACTACTCTGCCAGTGGCATCACTCTGCTGTGGCAGGCTTTCTGGGAGTGTGTGGTGATTGCTTGGGTCTACGGTGAGATGCAAGCTCTGCCTTCACACCATATCACAATCAATCACAGTATCCAGTAGACTTTCGCAATACAGTTGTACCTTGAGATGCACGATAGATGGGCTAACGAATAGCATATACGTGGCGGTGTTATAATGCTTTTAAAAAACAACAACGGATATTTGAACACAAACGGTGGAGCGACACATGTAGACAGACAAAGCAATATTCACAGCACAATGTCCACTGAAGTGAAGCATAACAAAATGTGGCAAAAACAAGCCAGGTTTACACAAAACCTTTTTTGTCATCCATTTAGCACAGTATTTTTTTTTTCTTAAGATTGTTTTTACACTTGTATTAAAGCAACAGCTTGATTAAAAAAAAAAAGTTACAAGTAGTTAAAACAAGATCTCCCACTGCGTACGAGCTGTGGTCAGCAGCCGCCATATTTATGTGTGTAAACGATGACGACACCGCACGTTTGTGTCAAGACGGAGCACGCGCAGACAGATACCTGCCCGGCACCGTTCGTGTTTTTTTTTTTTTTTTAAAGTACAATATTATAGAGTGATATTTTTTTCTTATGAACAACACATTACCAACATTTTACTTCTTTTGGATTCATTTCCATCCATTTCAATGGGGGAGGGGGGATGATTTGGGATACGAGTGCTTTGAGCGAGCGACGGAACGAATTCAAGCGGCATCTCAAGGCACCGCTGTCTGCTTGCGTAACCTCTTGTCAGGCGCAGACCGTTTCATGGACGATGTGGCTCGCATGATTGGCTATCAGCCCCTTCCCTACATGAAGTGGTGCTGGTCCTACGTCACGCCCCTTGTCTGCGTGGTAAGTGCTTGTTTGGATTGTTCGGTGTGCCCGCCGGTAGCAAATATCTGACATTTATGTGTGCTTCTAGGGAGTCTTCCTATTCCACGTGGTGAACTACAAGCCCCTAACCTATAACAATGTGTACACATACCCATTGTGGGGTGAATTGTTTGGCTGGGCATTAGCCCTTTCCTCCATGCTTTGTATCCCACTCACTGTTGTCTACAAGCTGCTGCGCTGCAAAGGATCACTGCGGGAGGTCAGTATGTTTGTCTGCATGTACAGACAAGTTTTCTTGTGTGTTTTTCCTCCTTGTAATTCCTTGTAAACAATGTGTCTCCATAGATGCTGTTTTATTTTTTATTTTTTGTTACTTTTTTTTATGGTTCCCTTTATTGGTTGCTGGTGTTGAACAATTGACAATTGGAGTCAGAAATCAGTGGGTTGATGTCCCGTTCTGTGAAAAACAAGATAAAAAAAAATACACTTGCCGGCGTATTACCAAAACATCTATGTTTGTGGCCAAAATCATATGAAATTACTTCTACTTATTGCAAACCATCTTAGCTGTTATGATTATTTGATTAACTGGAATATTGCACGATTGTTTCATTCAATCCTTACAACAGACAAGACAAAACAAGCAAAGTGCTTTCCACTTAATCTATTTAGTGTATGGAAACTATTTAGGCCAACAATGTTCTTATCCAGACTGAGGGTGTTTATTGAAGTTATTTTTTTCCCCTAAACTTTCCTAACATCCTCATGTCATGTCATATGACACTTAACCTTTCTCTGGTATCGAACCTTGAACCTAGTTCATAAAATCTGTTTTGGATATGACTGGATTGGCACCATTGAGACGGCAATCTTGTACAGGCCACAGAGTTCCTCTTCTAAATGCAAGAGTGCAACGACAAAAATGCACATCTTCAATATGTTTCGGGGGAATCATATCAACAAACTAAATATGCACTAGATATCAGTTTTGCTTTAGTGAACCACTAGCCGAGGCAACACGACAAAATAAAGATACAACGACTGACGTTTAATTGTTCCCGCAGAAGAAATGAAACAAAAATATGATTTCAGGTGGGACATGAGCTCAATAAATTATTTGGTGGTAAATATGATAAGGAAGCAAAGGATGTTATATGAGGTCAACTATAAGCAGGTAACTCAAAACATTAGACGAGCTATTTAGCGATGGTCCAGTTATCCTTTAGATTTTGGCAGCAGGATTGTCATTAAAATGAGCATTTTACCAAGGCTGTTGTGCATATTCCAATCTCTACCAGTAGAGGTCCCCAGGGGTCGCTTTTCAGCCTGCCATAAACTTCTATCTCGGCTTGTCAAAGATGAAAAATGGCCGAGGGGGAGTTTTTCAACACTTCAGCTGCCAAAGAATAAAGGTGATGGGCTCTTCCAAATTCGAAAGAATATTTTCATGCAGTTTCAATTCAATTGATTACTTTTGACACTGTCTTTGCAGGATTAGGCAATGTCACGGGTATTAAGGCAGTAGGTACAGCAATATAAAATAACGACTAGCTGCGCTTCCAAAAATTAAAAGACAAATCCAGCCTAAAATCTGTTCAGATATCTACAAATCTGGGATTAATATTATAGTTAAGTGAACATGCAAAGTACACAAACAGCAAATTCGTTGATAAAAGGCATGCTTAATGCATTCAAACCTAACAGTAACTGTACCAAAGTAATTGCCAGATTTGATGAGTTTTGAACAGAATCGGTGACAAAGGGCAGCCTTGGCGGAGTCCAACTCTCACCAGAAACGAGTCCGACTTACTGCCGAATATGCGGACCAAACTCTGACGCCGGTCGTACGGGGACCGAACAGCCCGTATCAGGGGGTTTGGTACCCCATAATCACGAAGCACCCCTAGGGACACGGTTGAACGCCTTCTCCAAGTCCACAAAACACATGTAGACTGGTTGGGCGCACTCCCATGCACCCTCGAGGACCCTGCCGAGGGTGTAGAGCTGGTCCACTGTTCCACGGCCAGGACGAAAACCACACTGCTCGTCCTGAATCTGGGATTCGACTTCCCGACGGACCCCCCTCTCCAGCACCTTGAATAGACCTTACCAGGGAGGCTGAGGAGTGTGATTCTTAAAAAGGGGGACCACCTCCCCAGTCTGCCAATCCAGAGGCACTATCCCCGATGTCCATGCGATGTTGCAGAGGCGTGTCAAACAGGACAGCCCCACAACATCCAGACCCTTTAGGAACTCCGGGCGAATGTCATCCACCCCCGGGACCCTGCCACCGGGGAGCTTTTTAACTACCTCGGTGACCTAAAACCCAGAGATAGGCGAGCCCGCCTCAGAGACCTCAGACTCTGCTTCCTCATGGGAAGTGGTGTCGGTGGCGTTGAGAAGGTCTTCAAAGTATTCTCCCCACTGACTCACAATGTCCCGAGTCGAGGTTGGCAGTGCCCCATCCCCACTATACAAAGTGTTGATGGTGCACTGCTTCCCCCTCCTGAGACGCCGGACGGTGGACCAGCATTTCCTCGAACAAACAAAAAGGAAGCCAAATTAGAAGTACAAATTACATCTGATGACTATGACATATGTGAAAACCAGTGCACCTCCACCAGTTAATTTAAAACTACACCAAAAATCCAAAGTAAAAGCTTATGAACACCTCGGCCCCGTTGGAGACGACGTGGTTCCTAAAATGCACATCATACATATATTTTATGGAGCTGAGTAAAATTGAAATTCTCATTGCACCAGTGGTGCAGGAGGTTCGCTGTTTGATTAAGATACACAGCCATGGTACAAACCTGTAGTTGCACTACCTGCTACCTGGAAACAGTGGTTGGACATTACAAAAGAAATATCGACAATGGAAAAATGTAATACAATTGAGGGATGTCTGTTAAAGATGGTGAAAGTATAAGGATACTGCTATATTCTATGCATACATTTTATTTTTGTAGACAATTACTGTAAGGACAAAAATGTCTATTAATGTAATCTCCCACAAGGTCTAAGAAAGTTTTTTTAAATTTTGAGTTGGGAATTGTGCAAAATAAAAAGGACAAATCCAATGACATCATCATTCGCGGAACAGTGAAACTTCTGTGCAGTGGCTTGATTCAATTTTTTTTTGTTTTTGTTTTTTTGTTGGGTGTTGATACACCCAGATATGAATTTGCCTTTTCTTCCTCATCCAGCGCTGGCAGCACCTGACCACCCCAGTTTGGGGCCGACATCACCTGGAGTACCTTGCCCCAGAGAGCGAGGCCAAGCTGCTGCCGCCCGCAGGATCTAAGAATGACCATCTCTTCGAAAGCGTTGTCTAATAGTCAAAACCCCGTAGAGCTCAAAGTCAAGGTCGTCCCGCCCCCGCCAGCCTCCCCATCAGTACACTAGTTCACCAATCACAAATAACTTACCATTCCTCATTGGAGTGTGCACCCTCAAATATTAGAACCATGGCTAATCCCCACACAAATGGTCCAAATATTAGATTGGAAAATAATACACACCCGTTCCCAGTTATGACAACTTACTTTTGCCTCTTCTACTCTTCCCTGCTTCTCAACTCTACTCGGCTGACTAGCTCCCCTTTTCTGCTTCTTGTGCCGTTCCTGTCTCGCGCGTGTTCTGTCCCTTGTGGTTGCACTTAGGCGCTTTCTGTCAGGGTTTCAGCAGCTGCATCCACTTCAATACAGTCGAATCACTTTGTGAACATGAGCTGAAAGTATTAGTGAAACCTCGTAACTGCTGCTAAAATGCCAAGATCTGAGGTGTGTGTGTGTGTGTGTGAGAAGGAGTGTAGAACTTGGCAGCTGTGTCTCCACAATGCTTTCCACCAACTTTAGTCCCTCATGAATTGTACAAAAATCACTTCCAGTTGTAAAAAAAAAAAAAAAAAAAAGAAAAAAAAAACAGACAATCCATTTCCACATCCAAATGTGTTATGAACCTATGTATCCAGTGTTTGTGTAGGGTCTGTGATTCAGTGTTATCAATATTAGGACTGCATCATTATCAGTATTTCCCCTCGAAGAAAGTTAAAATACAAAATAATAATAATCAGGAAAGGTGACAGTACGGAAGGCTATGAGAGACTCAATAAAAGATTCAAAAATGACTGCAGTTTTGTTTTTTGTATGCATTTACATACCAGTGGTCATGTTGGGGGGGGGGGGAATAGTACATCTGCAAAAGTTTTATAAACTCATTGAGCATTTTAAAGGACAGTTCCAAATGAGTAGTTTAATAAACCAGCAAGGTTGGTACACATGTGGGCAGTCAGCAAAGGCAACAGTATCCAAAAAGCGTGAGGCAAAAGGGAAGGCCGGTAATCAGAAATTGGGTCAAGGCTTAATTTTATTCAGGAACGTGGAAATAGAAATGCTGGAATGGGACACAAGGTTAAATGCATGGGGAAATAATTAGGGTAAATGAGGCGAGGGTGGGGAAGCACACATGACCGACAACCACAACACACACATGACCGAAATATCTGCCAATGACAAATAATACAGGTGTCTTTATTGAGTGATAACTCTTTCCTTAAAAGTTTGCATTCCACTTTGCATTTGTTGTAATCTATCAGTGCTTTGCTCCCAAAAATAGAAAATGCCGTCAAATAAAATGCCAACATGACTTCTGGCTGCTTGAAATAAAAGCGAGCTCAACAAGTCAGCAGAATCAGACGTGTGAATACTGACTATAAATACTGTTCAGTAGTTCCTGCCCTCTTTAAGCATAACACGTGTTAACCTATGAATGCAACCCCGCCCTGTTCTATGACCTGTTTCTTTATTCAAGCATAAAGGACCCACCGCCCCAGAATGAATGGAGCTAACTTTATGATGAACAAATATTGACATCGGTGGATTAGTTGTGGAAGAGTGCAGCAAACACTCTCTCACGTGACAACATTGTAGAAGGTGGCGTTTGCCATTTTAGTTTTCCCTGCCGCCCACTCTTTAAGCCTCTCATACAGGCTGCCTATAAATACACTCTCCTCTTATTAGTCCTGTTGGATTCTCCTACTCAAACCCCCTCAGAGAGCCACCGAGTGCAAGCACTTCAGTGACGTGTAGCTGTCTCATCTCATTAGACCATATCATGAAAAACCCTTGTTGTCAGAGCAACAGCTCCCTGCGTTTCCATGGCAACTGGGCCGCCATGTCAAAGTGGTGGACTCTTTCCCTGTGGAGGGGGAGGAGACCATGTGCACCAAGACTGAGCAATGGAACGCCATCATTGGGGGGGTGCGTGGTTCCCATTGGAACAGGCTGCCCCCTGCTGGTCACATTTGGGTGTTGGAGGTAAGTTTTCTGTGTTGAGAATTCAGTGGAAGAATACTGTACATGGCTGGGGGACCCACTTGCTTAAGCCTTAAAATATTGTCTATTTTACAACTGACCTTGGCAGTCGGCCCCCCAAGGTCCTTGGATTGTTCACTTCAAAAACTGAGGGAACAAGAATGAAGAAATATTAGTCTTAATTTAGGATCAATTATCTGCCAATAGAACTGGAAAATTTGACTTGGCTAGATTTTTTTTATAACAAGTAAACAAGGCAAGCCTAAAAAAAAAAATGACACTGGTACCCTCTGCAGTTAAAAGAATAAACGCCCACAACCATGATTTGTGATGACGACAAACTATGGACTCAGTTTTCCCTTGGCCAGACGCTGGTCACCGGGGGCCCCCCTCTGGAACCAGGCCTGGAGGTGGGGCTCGAAGGCGAGCACCTGGTGGCAGGGCCTGCACCCATGGCCGGGCACATCCCGAAAGGGTAATGTGGGTCCCCCTTCCCAGAGGCTCATCACCTGTGGGAGGGGCTATAGGGGTCGGATGGAGTGCGAGCTGAGCGGTGGCCGAAGGCAGGGACCTTGGCGATCCGATCCCCAGTTACAGAAGCTGGCTCTCGGGACGTGGAATGTCACCTCTCTGGCAGGGAAGGAGCCCGAGCTGGTGTGTGAGGTCGAGAAGTTCCGACTAGATATAGTCGGACTCGCCTCCACACACAGCTTGGGCTCTGGTACCAGTCCTCTCGAGAGGGGTTGGACTCTCTTCCACTCAGGCGTTGCCCACAGTGAGAGGCGCCGAGCCGGTGGGCAATAAGTACACCCACACCTGCTCGGTGCCTGTAAGTTGGGGTTCACCCTGGTGCACGAGAGGGTAGCTTCCCTCCGCCTTCGGGTGGGGGAAGGGTCCTGACTGTTGTTTGTGACTATGCACCAAACAGCAGTTCAGATTACCCACCCTTTTTGGAGTCCTTGGATGGGGTGCTGGAGAGCGCTCCCGCAGGAGACTCCATCGTTCTGCTCGGGGACTTCTATGATCACGTGGGCAGCAACAATGAGACCTGGAAGGGCGCGATTGGGAGGAGTGGATCCCCCGATCAGAACCCGAGCGGTGTTCTGTTATTGGGTGTCCACACGTGCACTTGGCACCAGGACACCCTAGGTCGCAGTTCGATGATCGACTTTGTGGTCGTGTCATCGGACTTACAGCCGCATGTCTTGGACACTCGTGTGAAGAGAGGGGCGGAGGTGTCAACTGATCACAACCTGGTGGTGAGTTGGCTCCGACGTTGGGGGAAGATGCCGGTCCGACGTGGCAGGCCATAACGGATTGTGAGGGTCTGCTGGGAACGTCTGGCGGAATCCCCTGTCAGAACGAGTTTCAACTCCCACCTCTGACAGAACTTCGCTCATGTTCCGAGGGAGGCGGGGGACATCAAGTCCGAGTGGACCACGTTCCGCGCCTCCATTGCTGAGGGGGCTGACCGGAACTGTGGTCGTAAGGTGGTCGGTGCCTGTCGTGGCGGCAATCCCCGAACCCGTTGGTGGACACCAGCGGTGAGGGATGCCGTCAAACTGAAGAATGAGTCCTATCGGGCCTTTTTGGCCTGTGGGACTTGAGGCAGCTAATGGGTACCGGTGGGTTGGACTCCACCAAGGCTGCCCTTTGTCAGCGATTCTGTTCATAACTTTTATGGACAGAATTTCTAGGCGCAGCCGAGGCGTAGAGGGGGTCCGGTTTGGTGGCCTCAGTATTGCATCTCTGCTTTTTGCATATGATGTGGTTCTGTTGGCTTCATCAAGCCATGATCTCCAACTCTCACTGGAGCGGTTCGCCGTCGAGTGTGAAGCGGCTGGGATGAGAATCAGCACCTCCAAATCTGAGACCATGGTCCTCAGTCGGAAAAGGGTGGCGTGGCCTCTCCAGGTCGGGGATGAGATACTGCCCCAAGTGGAGGAGTTCAAGTATCTTGGGGTCTTGTTCACGAGTGAGGGAAGAATGCAACGGGAGATCGACAGGCGGATCGGTGCAGCGTCTGCAGTGATGCAGACTTTGTATCGGTCCGTTGTGGTAAAGGAGCTAAGCCGAAAGGCAAAGCTCTCTGTTTACCGATCGATCTACATTCCTACCGTCACCTATGGTCACGAGCTGTGTGTCGTGACCGATAGAACAAGATCCCGGATACAAGCGGCCGAAATGTTTCCTCCGCCGTGTGTCCGGGCTCTCCCTTAGAGGTAGGGTGAGAAACTCGGTCATCTGGCAGGAGCTCAGAGTAGAGCCCCTGCTCCTCCACATCGAGAGGAGCCAGATGAGGTGGCTGGGGCATCTGATTCGCATGCCTCCCCGGAGAGGTGTTCCGGGCACGTCCCACCGGGAAGGGACCCCGGGGACGACCCAGGACACGCTCGAGAGACTACGTCCTTCGGCTGGCCTGGGAACGCCTCGGGATCTCCCCGGAAGAGTTTGATGAAGTGGCTGGGGAGAGGGAAGTCTGGACGTCCCTGCTAAAGCTACTGCCCCCGCGATCCCACCTCGGATAAGCGGTAGAAAATGGATGGATGGATGGAACCATGATTTAAAAAATACAGTTTGAAAGCGCAGACCTCCGCTAACTAACCAATCTACCGTGATGTCACAGGTCAAACATTCTCCAATGCCATTTAATCAAGGCAGAGCGCCAAATAGAGAAAAACAAGTTTAATGGCTTGAATGATGCGTTTAGCCTTCTTCCCTTCCGCCGAAGTAAAAAAAGAAGTTATATATTTATGTAACATCTTTCTAAATGGATTAAAATATGTGTCAATAGTTAACATGATACTTAAGGACTTGGACTTTTCCTTTGCTTGGGTTAATGGCACAGATGTGCTCTGGATGGCAGATGGCGTCACGTTTCGCTAAATGACTCAGAGACAACAAAAACACTTTGCACATACCAAAAAAAAAAACAGACTTCCTGAAATCCATTCATGCATATTTGGTTCCCTGTCTGTGCATTTAGAAATTAACTAATTGTTGACTAACCAAACTGACTCATGTTAATATATCGAGAAAGATTTAGTGGTTAAAAAACGCGATTTTGCAAAGAAGGCGCATCGTCACTGAAGACGTCGTCACGTGACTCTTGATTGAATGACGCGTTCTTTATCACATCCCATCGCAGTGGCGACACAAGCGGAAACGTCTGCAGCGTCACACAAGCGACAGTCTGTGAGTGTCGCGCCCAACATTTTCCTCCGAGCCCCCGCCCCCCCTCTCCACTGCCCCCCTCCTCGCCTACACTTGCGGAAGCTAAAAGCATCCTCCCCATCGCTGTGCATTTGCCGTCGCTCGGGTCATCAATGAAATTTTTCAAGCTCACCTTCAAGTGCTTCGTCGACGGCTTCTGATCGGTCACCTCCAGGCCCGTGGACACGACCCACCCGGCTGCCTCCATTTGAGCGCCTCTGCCTAAGCTGGTGGTGCCGCATCATCAGCTCATCACCAGAAACTGCGTGTGACATTATTGTGAGGTGTTTCACCCCCACCCCCCCCAAAAAAAAAAAAAAAAAAGCCACTGGCAGGGACCAGCAAAGAATAATCAAGGTAAACGAGGAGTTTGACATAGCACAATTAGAATGTTTTTTACAACCTACAATTGCACACAAAAAAAAATGGACTCAAGTAAAAATGGGGGATGACCCCCCCATTGTAGAAAAAAATTGCTTTTTCCCATAAAAAATATTAATCATTTCACTGTACAACAATATGACTCAAGTAAAAGTAAAAAGTAGTCCTCCAAATAACTCAGTAAGGATTCAGATTTCCATGAAAAACAAGCACTCGAGTACTGAGTAACTTGTCAGTAACTTTTTTTTTTTCAAATAGCGCAGGAATATTAAATGGACAAAAATATAAAATGGGAGAACGCTCGTTCAAATTGTCGAACAATATCACTTTAAAAAAAAATAAAAAATTTCGTAGTAAGGCAAATTCAGTCACCAAAAAATGACCTTAAATGAACTTTGTTTTCACACATTTAACAGCACAATAGGCTCACAGGGCACGGATGATTAATGATATTATTATGATTATTAAACTTATTAAACCAGATGGATTCACCGTCATCCGTTTCATGACATAAAAACACACGAAGCAAGTTCTGCCAACTGACAGCTGCAAAAGGGGAGGGGGTGAAGGGGGCGAAGGGGGCATCGACCCCCCTCGAGAATGTATTTCGGTCTAAAAAAAAACAAACAAAATAAAAAAAAAGTCACTTTGAAAGCTTTGCCGGGGAGACGCTGCGGTCATGTGACTGCCTGGCTCCGTTTGATTGGTTTGGTTACCTTGGATTGGTGAAAGTCATGCGACACTCGCCTTTGACCAAAATTGATCACGCAGGCAATAATAAATAAGTAGCCAACCAAGCTCTACCTGCCATTGGCTCATCGTTTATGTTCACAATGTGCTTTACTTTGTTTTCCCAACTTCTACTTTAATCTGGATGGATATGACCAGATAGACCAATAAAATTGAGAAAATGGGAACTTTTTAATAACCTTTCTCATCCAGGTGAAGGCTGCCACGTACGGATGGAAGGAGGAGACCTGTCCGAAGTAGAGTGTGGGGGGTCAGCTAACTCCCTGGTGCCTCTGTCTGAAATGAACCCAGTGTGCGGCGAGGGTGGACGAGCTGCTACGCCACTGAACCGGGACAGGCATGCGGTGCCAGTGTGCAGAGAGCGAGAAACCTGGACCAGACAGATGGACTTCATCATGTCCTGCGTGGGTTTTGCTGTGGGCTTGGGCAACGTGTGGCGCTTCCCTTACCTTTGCTACAAGAACGGAGGAGGTGAGCTTCAGGAGCCTCCGCGTACTTCACAAAATGTGTCGTGTCAAAAAAAATAAAAAATCTTGGTCTCATTTATTTATATCACAAAAAAAAACTTAACCCGGCATTTGGACAGGGGTGTGTAGACTTTTATATCCACTGTACAACGTGTCAACGTGACCGTCTTGTGTTTCCTGTTGCAGGTGTGTTCCTCATCCCGTACTTGCTGATCGTGTTCTTCGGGGGCATCCCCGTTTTCTTCCTGGAAATCGCTTTGGGACAGTTCATGAAGCAGGGTGGCGTTTCCGCCTGGAATATCGCACCTCTTTTCAAAGGTGCCGCTCGGTGTCGCACAGGTCTAGTAAGATTCAGGTGGATTCGGGTCCTAATCTGCCTCTTCTCCCGACCAGGTCTGGGCTGGGCTTCAATGGTGATTGTGTTCTTCTGCAATACCTACTACATCATGATTCTGGTGTGGGGTCTCTACTTTCTGGTCAATTCTTTCACCAACCCGCTGCCGTGGGCCACCTGCGGACACCCTTGGAACACCCCCAACTGCACAGTAGACTTCAACCTCAACTGCCACAGCAACAGCGCCGCCTCATCTGCCACTCAAAACCAACTGGCGTCCAATGGCAGCTGCGTGGAAACAGTGGGCATGCGCTCTCCAGTCATCGAGTTCTGGGAGTATGTCATCTGTTATTTTGAAATTGTTTGGATTCTTTCTTTGTTTCCTAAAATGCTATTGCATCATCTCAAATCACCAATGAATTGTGGGTAATGATATTTTACTAGCACTTATGATCCCTACCACAATAAAAGTTGCATTTTGCATATGCCCAACTTTTTATTTTATTTGAGTTCGAACACTTTTTTTCATGGACAATATCCTGTGTCCTTGCTCGCAGGCAAAAAGTTCTCCATCTGTCTGGTGGGCTAGATGAGATCGGTAAAATCAACTGGGAGGTGGCGCTGTGCCTCGTCGCCACCTGGGTCATTGTTTACTTCTGCGTATGGAAAGGTGTTAAATCCACAGGAAAGGTAGGTATTGTCTTGTCTGTCCAAATGCCAAGTTTTACAGCATTTGTGGAGTCCAAAGTTACCCTTATTATCCAAATACTTTGCTATAGTCATGGACAATTTCCGACGATGCATTCCTATTGGTGCTTGAAGCCTTACTATGGCATTGTTGTAAAAATTATTAGTCTTTTGGAAATGCAGCCATATATCCATTGCCTTTCTGTATCATTGTGTTGTGTCAAGTGTGGCAGGGTAACTATTGCAAAATGGAACTTCTAAATGTTCTACCAAAAAAGCCAGTTTACAGTTTCCATGCTGACTTGTGATGTTACACTTAAAATGTCACCTAAAAATGCTTTCTCCCAATCCTTTCTTTAACCCACGAAGATATTTTCCTTCTTCCAAGGTTGTATATTTCACGGCCCTGTTCCCGTATGTGGTTCTGGTTATTCTTTTGGCACATGCTGTCACACTACCTGGGGCATTAGATGGGATTGTATACTACCTGAAACCAGATTGGTCCAAATTGGGAGAAGCACAGGTAGAATCACACTTCGATTCATTTCTATTTATACTCAGCAAATTTGAGTCTAACATCCAACCCTTCAATTGAAACCATCGTTCCTCGTTTGTGGTAGGTGTGGATTGATGCTGGTACCCAGATTTTCTTCTCCTATGCCATCGGACTGGGCGCCCTGACTGCACTGGGCAGCTACAACCGCTTCCATTACAACTGTTACCAGTGAGTTTAAACACTGAAAGTCGACCCCACTGCCACAGGAAAGAGGATTGATACGTATCAGCATGACGTTTTGCATAGGGGATCTTGTCAGCAACAATATTCACCCAATTCCGATTTGAACACATTATTAACATACTGTGTATACACAGGCGAGAAAAAAATCTAGCATACTATGTCGCAAATTGTCACTGTTGAGTGGAAACCCATGACCAAATTATGTCAATTTCATTTTTTTTCACAAATCTCTTGGTCCGTCCTCATGTGGACGGTCTGTTTTTAAACATTACTGACTAATCCAAAGCGTTGAAAATGCCTTGCACTCTTTAAAGATGCAATGTCAAAGGCACAACAAACAATTTTTATGGTTTTCTGAAAATTGGTGGTTTTGAAGATGCGAGACTTCTGCCCGATGCCGCCGATGTTTCTCATTGGGAATCCTTCCTTTGTCTGTTTCTAGGGATGCGTTTGTTCTGGCGGTCATCAACAGCGGAACAAGTTTCTTTGCGGGCTTTGTTGTATTCTCTGTGTTGGGCTTCATGGCTGCAGAGCAAGGCGTGGACATCAGTAAGGTAGCCGAAAGCGGTAAGTATACCGAGTATGCTGAAAAACACGATATTAACTCGAATATCCAGGACATTCCCTAAATGCTGTTCACATTGAACTGTTAATGTGTAGGACCAGGCTTGGCCTTTATAGCCTACCCCAAGGCTGTGACTTTGATGCCCCTAGCACCATTCTGGGCAGCGCTCTTCTTCTTTATGTTACTTGTACTTGGCCTGGACAGTCAGGTAAGACTGAAATTTGTTTTGGGACTACTCAGTCAATCAGGGACATTGTGATGGCAACAAAAGTAGCACAACGACACAATACCTCACATGAGCATCACAAATCTCAATACACAGTTCCCAAGGAACTATGTTTATCCCAGACAATTCAGTTTCAATTCAAAACATTTGAGGTTCAAAAGGGAGGCTTTATGGAACGTTCTGGTGATTTGCTTAACCATTTTCATGTAGGCCTGTACACACTGATGTCTTAATCATCTCATCAGCATCTCACAACGCCACGTCTATTCAAGTGTATTTTTTTCACCCCATCTTTAAGAAAGGCGTTCAGGTGTTGGCCCTAAAGTTTTACCACAGTTAATCGAATTTAAATAGGGTCCTCTCACTGAGTTTTGATGTCAACAAAAGGCAGAGTTAAGGGCTGGCACGGACCCCAGCCAGTGCCACAAGTTGGCGTCTCATCCCGTCCTCTGTGCCCAAAACCTTAATCAAGACTCTGGAGCTTAAAGGTCAGACGACGAAAGATTTTAAAATGTTTCTTGATAACTCTAGAACCCCTTTACAAACCATAGCTGCCATTTCGAAGTGATTATATAGCATGTACAGCAGTTAAATCGATAAATATGATGCAGAATGCGCCTTCTGCTTTTTGCATCGAGCGCCTTCCGGTCTTCGTCTCTTTCCGGCGCTGTGACATCACACGAATCAAACAGCCTGTTCATTCGCATGTGCTATTGTTCCATGCTGTTGTTCCCGCCCTTGAGCTTCGGTTATGTTCGGGGAGGACTCAATATGCGTCATAAAAACCTCATTTTTAGCTAAACTATGGTTGAAAACTTGCTGGAAGTTACGTGCATGTATTACATAACATATAAACCATGCAAATATGAATTTTAACTGGCCCCATAACATCTTTATCATCTGACCTTTAAGTAAAAATAGCCTTTTTGTCTGTCGATGTCCGAATAGCAAGTATTTCCCCAGTAACTTGGAGCCGAAAAAATGTCAAAGTCCACAAGGAGACATAGGAGTCGGAGCAGTGCCGACCACGCAGAATTTATTCTCAACCATAGCAACAAATTCCATGAGCATCTCCTGGGAGAGAACAGTTGTTGCAAACACTGGTTTAAACTCATTATTTCTACTGGACATCATCTTGGACAGTCCTCCTCTCCTTTATTGGTCTAATTGAGTCCGACTTTCCTCAGTTTTTACGCAAACCTTGGAGTTTTGTAGCTTATACTGGAATCAGGAATTCTTTTCGGACATTTTTAAGCAAGTTAAGCAAAAGAGGTTATAGTAATTTACAAATTGAAACAATTGTGTAAAAGACAAACGATTTATAAAGAGCCTAAAATTTGGCACCATAGTTGCTCTCCCAATAACTTGGCGTATTAACATATCTTGCTCGCAACCTTGTATGATTTTTTTTTTCCATTTCAGTTTGTCGGGGTGGAGGGTTTAATAACCGGAATCCTGGACATGCTTCCTCATGAGTTAGCCCTAGAGTGCTTGCAGCGAGAGGTGGTCGCAGCCATCTGCTGTGTCATCTGCGTCCTCATTGACATCTCAATGATCACCGAGGTACAATTTCCCATTCTTTCTAAATAATTTTGCCGCAGGGGGTGGGTTGGCCACAAAAACAAATCTTTTCGCCACTTGAAAACTGATGGAGGGGAGGTGACGATGGAACATAGACCAGAATATTTTAACCTGATGTATGTCGACACACGTCGGGCTGGCCATTCGTCACTTTATGCTGGCCGCGGCCCCTCCTTGCTCTGGCCCTGTCTTGGAGCCCACAAAGAATCACCGAATAATTAAAGATATAGATCTGAGAAATGAAGTTACAGGCCAGAGTCAGAGGAAATTCAATGCGCAATTGCCAGGTGAAAGTGCAAAGCTTGTTAAGTTACGCTCCTGCGTGGTCAGTGTTGTATTTGGTATCCACGTGCAATATTGAACCTCATTCACATGTAAAGAAACAGAATTCGCCTTGAAAAACGAAGCAGGATCTAACAGAACAGGCCAATTTTCATGTCGCTAATATTTCTGCAGGTGGCAGACGAATCTTGCGTTGGCTCCTAAAGCTTGTATTCACCTCGGAATTCTCTGTGTTGACTAATGTGTTTCTGTCAGGGAGGGATGTATGTGTTCCAGTTGTTTGACTACTACTCTGCCAGTGGCATCACTCTGCTGTGGCAGGCTTTCTGGGAGTGTGTGGTGATCGCTTGGGTCTACGGTAAGAGACGAGCTCTGCATTCACGGCGTGTCTTGTCTACACGTACGATGAATCGCAGGACGGATTGTTTAAATCCAGGAGACTTTTCACAGTATATTGTAACCTCTTGTCAGGCGCGGACCGTTTCATGGAGGATGTGGCTCGTATGATTGGCTATCAGCCCCTTACCTACATGAAGTGGTGCTGGTCTTACATCACACCCCTTGTCTGTGTGGTAAGTGCTATTAAAGGATCGTTGTCATACTCTAATTGCCCGATGGTCGCAAATGTCTCATACGTAAGTGTGCTTCTAGGGAGTTTTTCTGTTCCACGTGTTGAACTACAAGCCCCTAACCTACAACAATGTGTACACGTACCCATTATGGGGCGAATTGTTTGGCTGGGCATTGGCCCTTTCCTCCATGCTTTGTATCCCACTCACTGTTATTTTCAAGCTGCTGTGCTCAAAAGGATCACTGCGGGAGGTGAGTTTGTTGCATCAAGTTTTCTTGTCTGCTTTTCAATTCAAATAATTCAAAATGTGTAGGAATGTGTCTCCTTGGATATTTCCCACCTTTTTGAGTACTGATTAGAAAGGCGTGTAATAAAAGCATTCACTGTTGGTATGCAGCGATGGAACCGCCTCATAACCCCTCAATGGGGCAGACATCATCTGGAGTATCTCATCCCAGAGAATGAGGCCAAACTGCTGCAGGCAAGATCCCTGAATGTCATGGAAACTGCCGCCTGATACTCAAAGACCAATGATGCACAAAGCCAAGTGTAACCTGTGTAATTCTCCTTGCGTTGTGTTCGGGTTTTCAATAAAATACGAGTCCAATTTGGTCTCAGTGTCTTTAATCCAGCTCAGCCACATCAAAATTCTGTCATCTATGAAAATAACCAGCGAGCTAAGAACCATACCAGGATGAATGACTTCAGAATCGAATCAATACTTCTTGTGCTGTTCCGAAATAAAGACGTGTCATTGTCCAACAGATGAACAATCCAATGTGATTATTTGAAAACTTTTAACAAATTTTGTCAACACCGGGAAGAGTATGCTGATGCATTTTGGCAACTGCTGTTTTTTATTTTATTTTTTTTAAATACCTTAATTTAAACTGGGTCCCTCACTGTACCTTAGCCATGGTCTGTTTTGTGCTGTAAAATACACAAATCCATGCTAGCAGGGAACATCTGCCTCCTAGCTGCTAACTGGCTATCTCTCATCAGTCACCTGCCACGATGTGTTTCATGAAATCTTGCAACAATTTCTCAAATACATTCTGCTGCGGTGCCATTTCCATAAATGCAGCTCCTTCCGCAGAGATCAGCATCTCGGGGCGTCCGTGATGCGCGGTCACTTGCAGGATTTGGTAGCTACTATACAACGGCATGTTAAAACAAAAAGCTAAACATTGTGAAATATTTTTAAGTAAATGCAGGGTGGGCAGCATTGAGTAGCTCGTGTCGGAATAAAATGTGTTATTATTTGATTAGCTGTGATTCGATGCCCAAAGTTTTCATTCAGCGTTCATTTTGTTTTTTTCCCCTCTGGACTCGAGTGCCAATTCGAGTCGCCACCCATTCGTTCATAGTCTAGTACAAATGAAGGACAAAGGATTCCTGCAACTGGGGATGGTAATGAAAAGTTACAAGGAGAGATGGTGGCAAAGTCATTTCTCAGAGAAAACGGCAAGAGATTTTGGCGTTCATGCACAATGAAAACAGAACAGAGAAAATGGAGGAACAAGTTATGCGGTGTCGGGCAATGTCCCGTCTGTATCATTTTGTCTCCTAATGACAAGCAAATTCCAATTCCAGCAGGATAAAGCACCAGGCTCATTTCTGTTCGGTAGCTTAGAAACCAGTGCAAGGTTGTGAACGCCTTTATTATATCCTGCTGGGTGGAATGAGGGTTTAACCACCATGCGGTGTATTACAAAATGAACGTGTCTTTCTTTGTGAGTAATCATTTAATCTGGAACTGTTCTCCACGTTCTTGTGTCGAATACCACAAGACTGCAGACCCAAAGTGAAATTGTAGTCTTTCAGGAATAAGCCACAATAGCAATGTATCATGTCTTTAGCCTTTTGATTCCAACTAAACTAGTTGCCGCGACTACATTCAGGATGAACTTGTTAGTAAGATACACTATGTTGTTCTTCTGGGGTTAAAATAGAATGTCCATAACCAACCACTACCCTGCATCTTTATTCTTAAGTGGGAATGAAAGCCACGATTGTAAAAGTATGTGTGCCTTTGTTACGGGCTTCATAATATATAAATGAGACTAAATTGAATGTTTTTTAACATACTGTACTTTTAACCAATTTACAGAAGACAAATTATTGGTGTAACCGGTTACTCTAATATTTGTTTTAATTATGAAGCTAAAGAAATGGAGGCCAATACTGTATACCACATTAAATTATAAAGGTATGTTTAATTCATCAGAGGTTTAATAAACAGCCATTAGAAAGAAGTCACGCACAGTATTTGGTTTGCGTTAAACCCAATATTTTCCTCAAGTGCCATATTTTATATAAACAGGGTTTGCACATACTGTTCAAACATTGTCATGTGAAGGTGCCAACATGAAGCTGGGTCGTTGAAATAGAAGCTCAAGATGTCAGCAGGATACTGACTATAAACACAAACCTGCTGAGTAGTTCCTGACCGCTTACAGTTAAACTGTAAATGTAATTCAAGCCTGTTCAATGTTGGTGTTAGTAAAAAAAAAAAAAACGAAAAAAAATAGAACCCTGTAGATATTACAAGCAGACTATATTCATAACAAATATTTGTGTTGTTTGATGAGGACATTTGACTCCTGTGAGAGACAGAAGTGTCAGTGCCATTTTAGCTTCGTTACCTAAGTAACGTTCTGCTCACTCTTTAGCCTCACACGGGCTATAAATACACGCCGCTATTACTCCAGTATTGAATTCTCCCACTCAACCCCCTCTTCTCACAGAGAGTGTGAGATCTACAGTGACAGAAGCTGGCTCATCTCATTAGACCATATAACAAAAAGCTTGTTGTCAGAGCAACGGCTCCATGCATTTCCATGGCAATTGTGCTGCCATGTTAATCTGGTGGACTTTCTCCCTATATAGGGGGAGGAGACAATGTGGACCAATAGTGAGCAATGGAACGCCATCAGTAGAAGAGCAGTGGGTAGAGGAAGATGACGAGCAGGAACACGCTGTCCCCTGGTGGTCACATTTTGGTGTTGTAGGAACCATCCTGGAAACAGGAAGTATACATTTGAGCTGAGATTGAAAACTTCACCTGTGAACAACGCAAATATTGCAATGAACTCACAAGGGTGACGTCTGTCTGTCCCACTTTGTTGAGGATGTGAAGCACTGCATCGTGAATAGTGACAAACAGCCTGCTCTTCGGGATGGATTCTGAGAAGAAACCTGCTCTTTCCAGCTGCTCCACCACACAGGCTGATAAAGAAGCACATCCATATATGAATGTAGTACTCTCACATTAATGCGATACTCTAATCACAAAAAGTTCGGGATATTCAGTTGTCGGGTAAAATTTCAGGATGAACCAAAAATGCACTATAACTTCAGGTGAACTTAGTTTGACCTTTTCCAAACCTCTTTAATGTTCCAGTACTTTTTGCACAGCTCGCTGTTCTTTAACATTTTGGTGGTTGTGGTCTTCGTTCGCATCAGTGGTTAGCTTTACTGTTATTACGAGGCCCATCTTTACCACTACAGCATGCGGTCAGGTAGCAAGCTATGGCTACACCCCAAAACTCATCTTCCCTGGATGCCACAATTTACCAGACAGCTCGATGTCATGATTTAAATTCCCAAGTGAGGAGATGACGCCGCAGACGAGCTTGCCGGCCGAGAAAAGCCCCAGAGCCTGTTAGCTCATGAGCTAGCTGGTGGCTAGCACCTCTCGTTGTGGCATGGAAAGCTTCCCCGACGACAATGTGGGATGTACGGTAACTAGCCATGATCTAATTTCAAGTTTCCATGCCTTGTCTCTATTTTGTTTGGAGGACCACTGACCTTGGCAACCAGTGACATAGACTCCCACACCAATTTCTCTTAAGTCCATGAATATCTGGAAGAAAAAGGCAAATATTTTTAGAAAATCCATGAAAAAATAAAAGCACGCTCATTATGGCACTCGAGTACATTTTTCAAGGTCTTCACGGCAACAGTATCCACAAAGCTGGTTGATGAAAGGTCCAAGATAATACTGTGAGGCCCGGCTGGGTCGGCGTATCCCTTCTTGTCATCGCTGTCTTTTGAAGCCCGAGTAGCTTCGTAATGCTCGGATCCCGTGTCGGAATTCGAGTCAGACATTGTGTCGGATTGGTAAGCCCAGTTCACTTGGCCTTTCGTAAACCCATTAGCTGGAGATTCTGTCAGCTTCAAAGCTACACCATGCTTAAAATGCTGTCCTTCCAGTTCTGCAGAGATTTTATTCTCTTCCAAGGAGAATATGCCATTGGGTAGATGATTGACCCTCTGCTGGGAGGAAAATAAGAGCATGTTTAAGGCCTAATTTAACTGGAGGTAACACTTTAAATTAAAATTAAATGAAGCATACCTGTTGCTTTGGCTCATTTTTGGCTGTGTGTTGTTCTTGTTGCGTCAGTGTTGAATCATGTTTTTTCTTTGCGGCCAGTAACTTCCCAATTTGAATGCCACTCTGCCCAAACAGACAATAAGAGTGAGGCAATGAAAAGCTTATGGAGTGATGGAGACAGTCGAGGACGGGGATAGCAGCTAATCATCAAATGCTAGTTTACAAAAGCTCCAACTACCGGACACATATTCCTTGTGTGTTTTTGACATACTTGGCAAATAAATCGGATTCTGATTCTGACGAAAGTGCAAGGACAAACACGCACACCTTCTCTTGTAAGGCCTCCGTGTACATCTCAGCATTGGTGTAGTAGATAGTTGCGGAAGAACGGAAGATTTTAATTCCTGGAATCTCTTTAGCCTGCAGGTACAGATCAAGAAAATACGACATTCAAATTGTTTGCTTTATTTTGATATTTTTCTTACATGTGGGCAGTTATCTAGATGATCAGTCTCGGCGCAATGGCAGGCTGACATGATCACGGCAACCCTAACCTAAGCCTAACTCCCCTAACAATAACGCACGTACTTCTTTTTCAGCTTTCCACAGTGACAATAATTTTGAAAAAATTATTACCTTCACATTACACCTTTGTCATTAGTTTCATATATGAATATTAACAGTGCTTGGTTGGTGATGTCCCCTATACAGCAGTTTAAATGTCTCTCCAGCAGAGAGACATTGCTGCATTGACAATCTTATTACCTCTTTGTATGTGTCTATGTCCAGATATAGGTTGGTGTCTGGCACTTGTCCCAAGATTGAATAGCGTGGCCTGAGAGAAACGACAAATATTAACATGAAACCATCTCGCATGCATATTGTGTTTCTGTGTAAGTTATGATGTCCACCTACAGCTGGGTTCTGAAGATAACAGTCAGCATTGAAAAGCCAATGGAGACAGCCAAACCCAGGTCCAAGTTAAGTAGAATAGTGCTCGTGAATGTTACCAGCCACACAAGCTAGAGGGCAGTAAAATGCAATTGGTTAAAAGCAATAAATAGCTAAGTACCTCAAGAGGATTTAGTCATACCAAATCAACCTTGTTGGTCTTCCACAGCATAGGCACGTCCATGAACTGCTTAAACATTCCTTTTAAGTTCACAAACACTATTGTGGATAAAACAGCCTGCAGAACAGGCACACATAGTCACAACATCATTACTTCTTGACCTTTCAAAACAGGAGGAATAAAGGTGTAGGCACAAGGGTGCAACATTCCAGGTTATCTTAAAAAAAAAAGGCGTTTGACCTTCTTTGAAGAGTAAAATGTTTGCAGAGAAACCAATACCTTTGGGAGAGCTTCAAAGAGAGATCCTATTTTTAACACCGTAATCAGAACGATGATGGAAGAAATCAGTCCTGCAACCTGATAAAGCACGCACAATTCATTCTGTCAATATCACATGAGATTAAGAAGTCATCTGAGATATTTTTCTGCTAATGACTCATTGGTTTACTTGTGTTTTTCCCCCAGTGCTCTCCTGAACAAGGCTTCGCGACATTGAACAAGTCACGGAATAACACTGAAAACAGCCGCCGACAGTGTTGCTAAGTCCGAGAGCAACCAGCTCCTGGTTGAAGAGCAAAAAAACAAACAATACTTAACATCGAAGTACATTTCTTGCGGTGACATTACGAGTGTGCACCCTCTGGTTCAATAACATGAGTGAACTGTTCATTAACTTTATAGCATGTCAACACATCGTTGCCACACTAAAAGCATTAGCAAGCATATTTAAGCTGCACAAGTGTGCATAAAGCTTGTTCAGCATTAATGATTAATCAGAGGGGCTCTTACGAGCCTGAGTGCTCCCACTTCACACATTACTGTCAAAAACAAAACAAAACAAACATCTACTTCTATCTTCAGCATTTTAGAAAATGTATGGCTTGCCCCAGGTTGACATTTTCGAGGAATGTTAATGATGTAGCAGCAGTAACTAATTTTATCCAAGCAAAGGGAACAGAGAGTAACGCAACAGTGATCTGGACACAATGATAATCAACGAGTATCTGTTGTGCAACATGTAATAATTGTCTTGACTAATACCATTAACACTTAATAGATACATATTTAGTAAATCAACATTAGTTAACATCACCATAAGGTGCCTTTAAAACGTCCCCATTTTACCCCAAAAGTCGGAAATGTTCCATTGAACTTCACACTCATTGCATTATGTTGATGTTATGCTGATAGAAATGCATACTGGTCAAGCTAGCAAGCATTTTTATAAATTAACTGCCACCAGACAATATACACGCTGACATTAAAATATGTGAGCATGTTGATGGGGTGGACATTTTTGGCTAATGTTAGCATTTTATGAGCACATGGTGGACTTTCGCTTTGAAACATGATTCAGTTAGCAAGTGGACTGCATACTGTTTAACGAAGACATTTTGGATTTCGGAAAAGGTTTTTGTCATAATGAATTGAAAATTGCGGCACGGTGGCCGACTGGTTAGAGCGTCAGCCTCACAGTTCTGAGGTGCGGGGTTCAATCCCCGTCCCCGCCTGTGTGGAGTTTGCATGTTCTCCCCGTGCCTGCGTGGGTTTTCTCCGGGCACTCCGGTTTCCTCCTACATCCCAAAATCATGCATTAATTGGAGACTCTAAATTGCCCGTAGGCATGACTGTGAGTGCGAATGGTTGTTAGTTTCTATGTGCCCTGCGATTGGCTGGCAACCAGTTCAGGCTGTACCCTGCCTCCTGCCCGATGACAGCTGGGATAGGCTCCAGCATGCCCGCGACCCTAGTGAGGAGAAGCGGCTCAGAAAATGGATGGATGGATGGATGAATTGAAAATTCATTATGACAGTGTGGACGCGTTAAGCTTGGTAACACGTAACGACACAGATAATATGATGAAAATTAAGAGTAACCACTTATTACACACTGTAGGTAGCAGAGCAGTGTGTGGGACATGGCAAAATCACACACTTCCAATGAAAAAAAATGGCATAAAATGAAGGAAACACATTTGAAAAGACGTATTATTATACAGGTATGTGTGCAAATGTTTTGCCACTGCGGCGTTTCGTTATTTGCTACATTTTCATGATAACCGAGTGATTCTGATGAGTACACCAAAGGCACGTCATAGTGATACTGACCCAGCACCACAATGTTCGTCCAAGTGTGCGCCTCACCTGGTTGCTATCCACCTTGTAGCCATGTTTGAGAGCAAATGTTTTACCAAGAGAGATAGTGATGGCGTAGCCCACGATGGCCACAGCAAAAGCGTCGCTTATCACCGCGGAGAACAGCGTCACGTCTGGAGCTCGGGGGGCCTTAAGCCTGGAACGGTAGGAAAAATCCAAAGATAAGTGATGATTACGTTTTCCAGGTATCTCAAGATTTGCGAAAGTGTGGTTAAAGCCATATTTGCCCGTTTCTGTTGGATTATCTTAACTACAATAGTTTGGTCTATTGTTTCTTCTTGACCCGAGCATTAGTTCACTTTGGCTATCGTAAATATTTATCTCACACATTCTGCAGCTTTGTTAGACCTCACATATTTTAATAATCCCATCAGTATCTGTAATAGTTCTACTACTATTTTGGACTTCAAGTTTTCCTGCACTCTGCAAAGTCAAAATATTTGTTGCATAATTTTCACATAGAAACTGTTGACTGACCACAATCTTCGTCTAGTTGTAGTTTCTCACAAATATCTTTACTGATTATGTTTATTGACATTTTTGTGTTCAACTAACCATTAACATGTACGAAACATGACTGGTGCATGATCTAATCTGTAGCATTTTAATTGTTTTCATTCAAATTAAAATGTTAGAATTGAAAAGCTTAAAGAAGTAATTATCAGGCATTTTGTGAAGCGCATCTCCACTCCGTATAGTCAATTTATTGTTACTAATACGGCTCCTTTGCCTCTTAAACGTTTGCCTTTTTAATAGTCCTAGCACCTATTTTCTTTGAAGCATTTTGAAGTCTTAAGATGCTTTACGAATAGCTTTTATCTAATGCTAGGAACAACTTGGAATTGTTAGCATGTCCCATGAAAATCTACAATTAGCATTAAGATTCTTAATGGATATGGGCGTTGGTGTCTTTGTTGTCTTGCCATCCATGGACAGCATTCTGATAACTTAAATTCCCAAAGATTTACTCACCCACTCGGGATCTCACCAACAACATCAATTTTGTATTTAGCAGAAAGGCCACAAAAATGTGTGATGATGGTTGCTGCTATGATCTGGAAAGATAAATAGAGCCTGGATGAGTTAAAGAGGAGCTCAAATATCCCCTAAATCTCATACACCCGATGTTCAGGGGAAACGTGTAGTCTGGCCATAGACATTGAGATTAGATTTTTTTTTTAAATTATTATTATTTTTATTGTGAAGAAGATGACTATCGAAAGGACTGCTATAGAGAGGACTCACCACTATGAGTTCTATGGGAATAGGCAGGGGAAGCTTCTGCTTGAAGCACTCATTAAGCTCTTTGACCACAATGAGAACAGCGAGCGCTACCAGACTCACTACCAGCTCCGGTACCACCGTCTGAGGTAGCAAGCGGCATATTGCCACCACCGTCTAATGATAAAGGAAGGCGACAGATAGAGAGGAGGTTTGCATAGGTTTAAATGCGCTCCGCCTCCTTAAGTCAAAGGGGCTGAAGTTGATGTTTGTATCAGCGTTAATGTGTCATACTCACGTAAATGAGTGAGAGAGGACCGGAGAAGCGAACTGGATTTACCCCAAACAAATATTTGAGCTGGGAGCATAACACGTGGCACGCTGATGCTGTGGTGTAGCCTCGGACCAGAGGCTCAGACAAGTAGGTGACCACGAAACCAAACCTCACCACTCCCAACAGGATCTTTGGATAAGAGAGAGAAGTGGTTGAAAACCTCAGCATGGTAGAAGGTTTGGGAAAAAGTGGAAACACACCTGAAACAACCCAGCCAGGACTGTGAGGGAAGAGGCTATCTGTACTCTGTAAGCATCCCGCTCATCAACATTTACACTTCCTGTCCCATTTGTACCGTTAACTAGAAAGTTACTGTCGGGAGCCAGCCGCTCCGTCACGCTCCCAATCATAATGCTGATCACTGCAAAAGTACCTGAAAACACAAATGCAAATGTATTAATTAGTGCTACAAACAAATGAGTGCCAATTTGGATCCTGTGACCAGTCCGCTTGAAAAAAAAAACGAGCTTTGGTATTCATAAAGACTCAAGCGAGGATGTCTGTGTCCTTGGTAACATCCTCTGCTTTTGACTCACCAATGGAGACGTGTCTGGAAGTCCCAAAGATGAAGTAGACCAGCACCGGGTAAAGTGAGGTGTACAGGCCAAACACAGGGCGCAAAGAAGCCAGAAGAGCATATGCCATGCCTGGTATGAAAAATAAATAAATCATCATGTTTCTATTTTAATATCCTTATATGGGTTGTTATTTATTGGTCCTTGTGCAATAATCAGACTGAATCAAATGCCAACTTCCCACCACTGTGTAGAATCACATACTGTACATACCCTGTGGTAGATGCATGATGCCCACACTGCAGCCCGAGATCAGGTCCCCGACTGCATTTTCTCTGATGCGGTATTTAGGCAGCCAGCCAAGAACAGGCACCCAGCTCAACACGACTTCCTTTGCACGGGGCACTGAGCAACTATGACAGTCAGCCCAGAAAGAAGAACTTAACAGTGTTGGAAGAACACAATGCCATCCATCCATCTTCTACCGCTTATCCAAGGTCGGGTCGCGGGGGCAGTAGTTTTAGCAGGGACGCCCAGACTTCCCTTTCCCCAGCCACTTCATCCATCTCTTCCGGGGGGATCCCGAGACGTTCCCAGGTCAGCCGAAGGATGTAATCTCTCCAGCGTGTCCTGGGTAGTCCCCAGGGTCTCCTCCCGGTGGGATGTGCCCGGAACACCTCACCAGGGAGGCGTCCGGGAGGCATCCGAATCAGATGCCCCAGCCACCTCATCTGGCTCCTCTCAATGTGAAGGAGCAATGGCTCTACTCTGAGATCCTCCCGGATGACCGAGCTTCTCACCCTATCTCTAAGGGAGAGCCCGGACACCCTGCGGAGGAAACTCATTTCGGCCGCTTGTATCCGGGATCTTGTTCTTTCGGTCACGACCCACAGCTCGTGACCATAGGTGAGGGTAGGAACGTAGATCGACTGGTAAATCGAGAGCTTCGCCTTTCGGCTTAGCTCCTTCTTCACCACAACGGATTGATACAAAGTCTGCATCACTGCAGACGCTGCACCGATCCGCCTGTCGATCTCCCGTTAAATTCTTCCCTCACTCGTGAACAAGACCCCAAGATACTTGAACTCCTCCACTTGGGGCAGGATCTCATCCCCGACCCGGAGAGGGCACGCCACCCTTTTCCGACTGAGGACCATGGTCTCAGATTTGGAGGTGCTGATTCTCATCCCAGCCGCTTCACACTCGGCTGCGAACTGCTCCAATGAAAATTGGAGGTCACGGCTTGATGAAGCCAACAGAACCACATCATCTGCAAAAAGCAGAGATGCAATACTGAGGCCACCAAACCGGACCCCCTCTACGCCTCGGCTGCGCCTAGAAATTCTGTCCATAAAAGTTATGAACAGAATCGGTGACAAAGGTCTGACTCCGGTCGTACAGGGACCGAACAGCCCGTATCAGGGGGTTCGGTACCCCATACTCCCGAAGCACCCCCCACAGGACCACCCGAGGGACACGGTCGAATGCCTTCTCCAAGTCCACATAACACATGTAGACTGGTTGGGCAAACTCCCATGCACTCTCGAGGACCCTGCCAAGGGTGTAGAGCTGGTCCACTGTTCCACGGCCAGGACGAAAACCACACTGCTCCTCCTGAATCTGGGATTCTACTTCCCGATGGACCCTCCTCTCCAGCCCCCCTGAATAGACCTTACCAGGGAGGCTGAGGAGTGTGATCCCCCTGTAGTTGAAACACACCCTCCGGTCCCCTTTCTTAAAAAGGGGGACCACCACCCCAGTCTGCCAATCCAGAGGCACTGTCCCCGATGTCCACGCGATGTTGCAGAGGCGTGTCAACCAGGACAGCCCTACAACATCCAAAGCCTTGAGGAACTCCGGGCGAATCTCATCCACCCCTGGGGCCTTGCCACCGAGGAGCTTTTTAACCACCTCGGTGACCTCAATCCCAGAGATAGGAGAGCCCGCCTCAGAGAACCCAGACTCTGCTCCCTCATGGGAAGGCGCGTCGGTGGAATTGAGGAGGTCTTCGAAGTATTCTCCCCACCGGCTCACAACGTCCCGAGTCGAGGTCAGCAGCGCCCCATCCCCACTATACACAGTGTTGATGGTGCACTGCTTTCCCCTCCTGAGACGTCGGATGGTGGACCAGAATTTCCTCGAAGCCGTCCGGAAGTCTTTCTCCATGGCCTCACCGAACTCCTCCCATGCCCGAGTTTTTGCTTCAGCGACCACCAAAGCTGCATTCCGCTTGGCCAGTCGGTACCCATCAGCTGCCTCAGGAGTCCCACAGGCCAAAAAGGCCCGATAGGACTCCTTCTTCAGCTTGACGGCATCCCTCACCATTGGTGTCCACCAACGGGTTCGGGGATTGCCGCCACGACAGGCACAAACCACCTTACGGCCACAGCTCCGGTCGGCCGCCTCAGCAATGGAGGCGCGGAACATGGTCCACTCAGACTCGATGTCCCCCGCCACCCCCGGAACATGAGCAAAGTTCTGTCGGTGGTGGGAGTTGAAACTCCTTCTGACAGGGGATTCCGCCAGACGTTCCCAGCAGACCCTCACAATACTTTTGGGCCTGCCACGTCGGACCAGCATCTTCCCCCATCGGAGCCAACTCACCACCAGGTGGTGATCATTTGACAGCTCCACCCGTCCCTTTACCCGAGTGTCCAAGACATGCGGCCGCAAGTCCGATGACACGACCACAAATTCGATCATCGAACTGCGACCTAGGGTGTCCTGGTGCCAAGTGCACGTGTGGACACATGGTGTTCGTTATGGACAATCCGTGACGAGCACAGAGGTCCAATAACAGAACACCGCTCGGGTTCTGATCGGGGGGGCCGTTCCTCCCAATCACGCCCTTCCAGGTCTCACTGTCATTGCCCACGTTAGCATTGAAGTCCCCCAGCAGAACGATGGAGTCCCCAGCGGGAGCGCTCTCCAGCACCCCCTCCAAGGACTCCAAAAAGGGTGGGTACTCTGAACTGGTGTTTGGTGCATAGGCACAAACAAAAGTCAGGACCCGTCCCCCCACCCGAGGGGGAGGGAGGCTACCCTCTCTTCCACCGGGGTGAACCCCAACGTACAGGCGCCGAGCCGAGGAACAATAAGAATACCCACACCTGCTCGGCGCCTCTCACCGTGGGCAACTCCAGAGTGGAAGAGAGTCCAACCCCTCTCGAGAGGACTGGTACCAGAGCCCAAGCTGTGCGTGGAGGCGAGTCCGACTATATCTAGTCGGAACTTCTCGACCTCACACACCAGCTCGGGCTCCTTCCCTGCCAGAGAGGTGACATTCCACGTCCCTAGAGCCAGCTTCTGTAGCCGGGGATCGGATCGCCAAGGTCCCCGCCTTCGGCCACCGGCCAGCTCGCACTGCACCAGACCCCTATGGCCCCTCCCACAGGTGGTGAGCCCATGGGAAGGGGGACCCACGTTACCCTTTCGGGCTGTGCCCAGCCGGGCCCCATGGGTGCAGGCCCGGCCACCAGGCACCCTCCTTCGAGCCCCAACTCCAGGCCTGGCTCCAGAGGGGGGCAAGGGAAACCTGAGTCCATAATTTGTCTTCTTCATCAGGGGTCTACACAGTGCATCTTTTCCAAATGTTCACAAACTCACTTGAGGGCAAATGTTACCATACAGGTATTTATGTCTTGTTTTGAATACATGTTCTATTCTTTTTGCTGAAATCATTCCCTAAATATCAGATTAAAGGAGTCTCGGTCCACAAAAATATAACAATAAAGTAATAAAAACATTGTGAGAGTTGCAACACGTGGCCTTGAAAGGGTGGCACACTGGCTCACATGTATGCGTGCAAATACAAACAAGGTGTTTTTCAACCAAATGATAAAATGTGGGAAGCGA
This sequence comes from Phyllopteryx taeniolatus, assembly GCF_024500385.1. Classification (NCBI taxonomy): domain Eukaryota; kingdom Metazoa; phylum Chordata; class Actinopteri; order Syngnathiformes; family Syngnathidae; genus Phyllopteryx; species Phyllopteryx taeniolatus. Next base: position 2,933,280 of record NC_084502.1, read on the forward strand.
TAAAGCCACTTGTTGGATCATCATCTGACACGCAAACTATGGTTTGATCTCATTGGGGTGCAACAGAAATAGCCTCACTGGTTGCCTAACCAAGGGCTGTTTCAAAAGTTTCCTTTTGAAAATAAAACTACAACAGAAAAAGGTCTGTTTTGTTTATGACTTTATTATCATGGATTACAGCGGTATCAAACTCACATCTTATATAGTTAGATGAGACGACGGACAAAATATTATAACCTTTCACTCGGTATGGCCCGGTGCAGTTCTACATCACGACAAAGTACAACCACAGTAATTAAATTGTTGTTCAATGAATACGTCTCTCACAGTCTCAATTCAATCTTCGCATGATCTTTATCAAGGTAATTGTCTTTATTACGTCATGTAGATTAGGTGTATTTGTTTTATGACATCTAAACATTCGAATTACATGTATTTTATGACATGTCATAGGTTATTCTGAAATCTTAACAACAAAGCAAAACTGTAAACCTTGGACCATTATCATTTCATGCCCTTCATTCATCACCACCAATTTGTCTGGCGACATATTTGTAACCATGCAAAAGAAAGCTCACATTCATATAACAACCGTCCCCACCACACTAACCTGCCAGTCCTTTTATTTATTATTATTATTATTATTTATTGTTTTATTCATTATTATTATTATAATAATTATTGTTTTTGTTGTTGGTTACCTCATGGAGCCTCTCAGACGTTCAGTGAAGGTGGGCTTTGTGGACCAGTTCCCTTTTTGTGCCACCTCATCCAGACTTAACTCATCCAGAACCTGCCGCTGCACGGAGTACTCGTTGAGAGAACATCCCCTGTCCTCCATGTCGGTGTTTGTTTCTCCCCCGCCTGGATGGAAAACTGGTTCCTGCTCCGTGCCTGAGGATGGTCTTAGAAATAAAACTCACACAGCTGCTTTACTGATTAACACTGCTTCTTCCTGAAGCTGCTGTTGGGCTGTGGGAGTGACTGTTCCTTTCCTGACCTTATACAACAATTTGCTTTCAACACACACACGAACACAAACACACTTGAGGTTATAAAAGTGTGTCTTTTTTTTTATTTGATTTTTTTTAACTGATTGTCACCATATGAAAACTTTAGCACTGAATGGTGCCACATTGGTTTAGGCCCATGAGAAAAGTTCCTGTGGTCAGTAACTTTGCTCTGTTTTAAGATTAAGATGTTTGTGTTTGCTTTTTTTTTTTTTTTTTTTTTTTTTTTTTTGCACAGAACAGGTTATGTTCCGGTACATGAGAGGAGCAAAGTATTAGAACTGCACACATTCACACTAAGGGAAATTTAGAGTTCTCAATCAACCTACCATGCATGTTTTTGGGATATGGGAGGAAACCGGAGTACCCGGAGAAAACCCACGCAGGCACGGGGAGAACATGCAAACGCCACACAGGCGTCCACCGTGTTGCCAACGGGAACTATTAAGCTGAAATAAAGACGATCACCTTTACAGTCAAAGGACAAATTAGCAAGTATGTTCCTATCGTACATCCTCGGCCCATACACAATGATAACATATTTTGAAAAATAACCAATATGACCTAAAACCCCATATTAGGTTAACTGTGTAAAAGTTGTGGTAGAATTTCCTTTTCTTCCATGGCAATGCATGCCATCCTCATTAAGGGAATGAGGCAACCTGTACAAAACTGCTGGTGCCCATTTGCTTCGGCTCATCTGTCCGATGTTGATTTTGCCCAGGTTAATGTTTAGGTGGGTACTTGTTAAAATGACAAATGGCGTTATTGATTAGCGTTTATCTTGCACAATGAGCAGAGAGGTTATAAATATTTAAGACGAGGTACTTCATTTGTTGCGCAGTTTTGAGCCGCACTATGTGAAAGACTCTAAAAGAAGCCCATCAGTATTGATTTTAATACTATTGTTTTTACGTCAGCAATTCAATTTCTATTTCTGTTCCACACAAATAGTCAAGTCAGACCAATATTTCTGAGTGATGGGTGAAAATGGAACCCGGTTATCTTTGAAAAAGAGTAACTCTTGCCTTTTTTTGTGCTTTCCCTGTTGAGCATTACTGTTATTACTTTGCATCCCCTCGTTATGGTCAATGCTGTGAGTAATTTTATCATTTGAAACAATTTCTTTCTCAGAGGATGAAATCACAGACAAAAAAAAAAAAGCATTTTGTTTGACCCTTACTGAATAATTTAATTCGAACAATGTCTATCTTGCATGATTTTATTCCCCCTCTCCCTAACAATGTGAAGACAGAAGAAGCATTCGGGCACATATTAACCCCGGCCACTGTCGCACACATGTAAATGTCTGCAGTGAACATTTGGATGATCGCGCAAACCTGAAACGATAACTGGGGGAAACACAAACATCACACTTTGCCCAGACACCATTAAGATTAATGAATTGATGAAGATTTTACTGTAAATGTTTAAATGGTAGGAACGTTTTAAAAATGAAAACAACTTACAATAAATAACCAGTGTTAGCAAAGACATGATGTAATGATTTACTTACTTATTTATTTATTATTTACTTATTTGCAGGTCAATAGAGAGATATGAATCGGAGTTTGATAACCCGTTTGCAGGTAAGGAGCTCCTAATGGACAAAGTCAGGTACTTTTTTTTAGATCTAGTTTCTCAATGAGCTTGAAGTAGGGGGCCTTGAAATGGTAGCAAAGCCTGACGTTAGTAAAAAAAAAATAATAATAATTTTTATTATTTGGGACAGCACATCTGCTCCACAGTCTGTGAGGTCCCGTTCCTTCTATCTTCTCGCCAGTGTCACATTACAATTAAAAGAAACATAAATAATCACAGTTGTACTTTTACTGTCATCAAGTTGTGTGATATTTTAGAACAAAGAAGAACTAAAGAGAAATCAATGCAACGCGATGTAAATTAAACCCTGGTAGTAAACTAGTACGATCACGCAACCGTGGCCTAATTACGCATGACTGACGGTTATGCGAGTTGATGTCAGTGCGGCGTAATTTCGGGATAACTGCTGTCCAACGTTTTCCATACACAGTTGAGCACACATTGTAACAAAACAAACTAACCGTTTGCCGCCAGGTCTGTTTAATCAGTGACACCTAATCAGGAGCTGTGCGCGTACGTGTGTGCGGTCACAATCTCTGAGCACTTTAAGATGGCCACAATTAAAGATGGAGAAATTAATTTGATTAAAGAAATAGGCCGGTAATTTGAAATTAAAATGTTAAATTTTGCTTGTATGGATAATAATACAACATAACCCTAAACATAGGCATGTTTAAGTCACTTCTTAAGAATTTAGTGGGTCACGTTAATTCGTCCTAAAAGGTATCTCAACTGGCTTTCACTTAATGTCCATTACAAACTATGTGAAAACATTTAGTACAGACAGGTTCAGTGTTGCCAGATAACAAGTGTTCAAGATTGATGTTCCCAGGACATTTTGTCCACCACTGGGAAAACAAAAGACAGCTGCGACATCCCATCATGACATCATGGCTTCTGAATGACCACATTTTGTGCACAAGTGGCTTTGATGAAAGATAACGTTTGTATTGGTCATTTGTAGAGTACATCAGTATACATGCGAAGTTAACAATGTTGGCAGCCACTTGTGGAAATCTGAAGAAACCCAAGGTCCAACGAGCCTTGCCGATCTATTTTAAACCTTTCCCCCAGTCAACATTTGCCCACCGCCCTCCCCGAAGAACACCAGCGATCACAACAATAACAAAGTGTAAAAAAAAGAAGAAAAAAAAAAGCTCAGAGTTACGGTTAGTACAGAGACGCCTGAATGATCTGAGGACACACGTGGTATTGTAGCCGGACTACGAACTGCATGTTTTGCTAACAAGTCATGCATGGTTGGGACTGCTGACGTTGCACAACTGCCTTGAGAAAGGCGACCTGCATGGCACGTTTGTGTGGTTTGGTGGGAAGGTTAAAAGGCAGACAGCTGGGGGGACGGGGGGGGGATGAGTGTTTAGCCTCATAGTTCTGAGGTTGGCGGTTCAAATCCAGGCTGCAGCCTTCCTGTGTGGAGATTGCATGTTCTCCCTGCGCTTGAGTGGGTTTTCTCCAGGTGTTCCAGCTTCCTCCCACTTTCCCCCCAAAAAATGCATTTTGGGTACATTGACTACTCATAATTGTGAATGTGAGGTTGAATGTATTTTTTATTTTATTTCTTTTGTCTATGCAGTGGATGTAAAAAGTCTACACACCACTAGTCAAATGCCAGGTTTTTGCGATATAAAAAATGAGCCCAAGATAAATTATTTCAAAACTTTTTCCACCATTAATGTGACCTACAGTACTGTATATAACACAACTGAAAACAAATCTAACACCTAATGTGGTTGCACAACTGCGCACACCCTAATAAAACCTGGAATCTGGCTGTGTTTATTTTTTTTTCATTAGACTCTGTTCTGCTACAAAATTAACTAAAAAAAAAAAAGTATCTATTCTAAAAATGTGCAGGCATCAGTCCAATGGACACACCACTAGTGGCCACTGCTCAGACCGAGCACGGTGCACATCTTCTTAGGCAGCTGGACAAGATGAGAGCTGCAGAGCAGCTCACTGATGTGGTTCTGGTGGCCGGTGGCATTCCCTTTGCCTGCCACAAGGTGGTGCTCTCTGCATTCAGCCCGTACTTTCAGGTGAGGCATGCACATACTGTACATTTACTCTTCTTGAGTCCAACTTTGACCAACCATTGAATAGTTTTGGCACATGAACACCATTACCAGTTTCGTTTGGTTTGCTCCTGTTTCGGTTTGTGTCCAGGCCATGTTTACGTGTGGTCTGAAAGAAACGAGGGGAGGTGAGGTACCCCTGAGAGATACTGAACTTCACCTGTCCAACGACAACATCCAGGCAGTGTCTGCGGCCGCCTTCCTGCTCCATGTCGACGGAGCCTTCCGGTGGGAAAAACAACGTCACTGTTTGCTCATTAAATCTGTAGGAAATTGCAAGAGAGAAGTTTATCTGTCCTTTGTTTTTAGTGCTTCAGGTTGAGCCAAATGCACATGGAGGCCAGTATGGACGCTTCCAACTGTGTTGGTCTGTACCACTGGGCCAGAGACCTGGGGGCCACTCGTTTGACTGACTGTGCTTTCCGATATCTCTGCCAACACTTTACACAGGAGCAATTTTCAATTCTGCATGTGTTCTATGATATTTAATTTACCCTTACCCTTTTAGGGGCATGCACGTGCCCGAAAACATAAATTTTTGTACTTTTTCCCCACGAGTTGCTCAGTAGCGCCCCGTGAAAAGTTTGAAAAAAAGAACCCCCATCAACGGTTACGTCAATGTCCATCATTACAGGACGCTCAAAAATGTCTCCAGGACCCGTGCCCGAAATGGAACAGGAAGTTGGCCATTTTGGTTTGAAACAGACATTTTGGGCGAATTCCAAGGGAATTCGTCCCAATGGCTGACGCTAATTTGCAAAGCTTTTTTGTCGTCTAATATTGGCAGAGGTGTCACGATCCTGTTTCCGTTGGTGCCCAGCTCTGGTTTTTCTTCCTGTTTGCGGTCTGCACTGACAGTGTTGGTGTGCGGCATCACCTGCTTACCATTAGCAGGACAAATAGAAAGAAAGACGCTGAGTTATTGTTACGCTCATACTTGTTCATTGCAGCTTCAATCGATTTTGGTTTTGTTCCGAGGTTTGTGAGGAACAAGAAATCCTGGAGCTGGATGCTCAAAGTCTTGAAGATCTGCCCGCTTCGGACGACCTCAATATTTCCCAGGAGGAGCTGCTGTTTGGAGCTGGTGTTGCGTTGGGTGGCGATGCGCCGAGGGGACTCACAGAGTGGAGCTCAGGCTATGGCGTTACTCGGGCGTGTCCGGCTGGAGCTGGTGGACCCGGTGTTCCTCTGTAAAGCCAGGAGAAGAAACCCTGTGGGAATAAAATACAAAGATAAACATGCCTCAGTGTCTGTCAGGTGACTCGTGACAACAACATAGTGGTTGCTGTAGAGGCAGAGGACGAGCACAGGATGAAGAGAGTGGACATCTGTAGGTGTACACGAGAAGCAAATGTCACCGTTTTAGTTATTCCCCACCTGACCTGCTGGACTTATATGTTCCAGGTACGATCGGCCCACTTCCTCTTCCGTTAGCCAGCCACAGCGCTGTCAGCCTCGAGGAGCACCTCTACGTGCTGGGGGGCTGGTCGCCACATGTGCAAACATGACATTTGTTTACCATACTGATTCATAAATGACCCAAAAAAATGATTAAAGGGGAAGTTTGCAGTGCTTCCCCCCCAAAAAATAGCATGTGCTCGCAACAATAAGATAGCATTCACACCTGCATAAACAAGCCAACATTAGCCATGGCTGCTACGTTGGTAGCAAGACTTATTTGTAATGGAGTGGGCTTTGGCCACATGGCCACTGATTTTAATTCTGAGGCAGAAATGTCAGATCATTGTCCAAAGATACACGTTTGTATTCATTACAAGATTTAGGTATCAAGTATCACACAATTGATACCGGTACGCTGCTGAATTCTGATATGACACCGTTGTTGTCTGTGTTTTTCAACATGCATTCTAATTATTATTTTTTTTATTAATTTAATTTTTAAAAAAAACACTTGAGCAACCATTATTGTTTGCTCCAAGCCAGAGTTCCATGACATTACCTTTACCAATGCACTCAACCCCCTTTGTTTTTGTTTTTTTTCTTTGTTTTACCCTTTGTCAGAACCATCCAGATGAAGAACCAGACAAGCTGAATAACCGAGTGTTTCAGTTTGATCCCGGTAAAGACAGATGGAAAGAATGTGCCAGGATGAAGTACTCGAGGTATCGCTGTGGCTCCGCCGTTCTCCATGAAGAAATCTACATTTTAGGTCTGGGCCTCATCGCAACAAATGCGTACTACATGTGTGATGAGCATGAACAGGGAAAGGTGATTGTTTTGTTTTCTTCAGGCGGTATAGGGTGTGATGGAGTGGACCGCGCCCAATCATGTGGCTCTCTGAGCTCTGGAGAGATTTACAACCCAGAAACAGACACATGGAGGCCAGGCCCGACTCTGCCCACATCCCTCCTCTCCCTCCGGATAACACCTCTAATGTCGGAGTAGAGCATTGAAAACTGTACATCTGTGGATACTACAGGGGGGCTAGTAGGTTTCAACTTCTCTCTTAGTTCACGATCTTGTTGGAATGTAGCCTTTATGGTTAAAGTAGGGCTGGCTGATGAATCGACTTTCTTGATTAAATTAAGTTTATTTCTTCGAATGATTTTTATTCCGTTTTATTTGACATTGCACTGCTCGCACTAACAACATGGCTACGAATAGACAGGAGCTGGTTTACAGAAGCGCTGTCAGCGTCACCAACTTTGTCATTTGCTCACTGTAATTCGTTATTTTTCTGACCCCTCTATAGAGTAGTTTTCCCAAAAAGCGACTACCAAGTTTATTTCATGCTAAGATAAAGACAACGTGAATCATTTTCACATTATTTTCCGTATGCGAAGCATCGTGCTGAACATTTCCAAAGGCACGGTGCCAATTTACACATTGCGAAAGCATTGCATTGTATCTAATTATGCCATGACTCTATGTATTTATAAAATTAAATATTATAGACTGCTATTTTTATTATTTAAAAAAGAATATATATTTTTTTGTCATACATGACAAAAAAAATAAAAAACTAATTTTAGGGGTGGGGGTGGGAACGAATTAAACGTGTTCTATTGCTCCTATTGAAGTTGATGCAAGTTAAGGCCAATAAAAAAAAAAAAAAATCTAAACTAAACCACTGTGCCGCCTACCCCAGGTACAGACAGCATTTATTTGTAAAAACATTTTAACCATAGCTTATGCATTGTGTCCCTTGGCTGCAGGCCGTCATGAGATCATCACCAAGGAGGTTTGGGAATTGGATCCTGCTGAGAATGTGTGGGCAGTGGTAGAAAGACATGCAGCAATGCACGACAGCTATGATGTCTGTCTGGTGGCTAACCTCAATCCTCGTGACCTCCTCACGCAATAATACCTCCCTTTATGGCTCGGAGCAACAGCGTTTGAACCGAGGAGCCGAGGGAGGCGAACCTCCGACCTCCCGACCAAATTTACGACCCGAGTGGCCCTCTGGGAATCATGAATTGACTGTGGATGTGAGAACTCTGGACGGTCTTCGTGTGGGCTTGTTGAGCAAATGAGCCGAGCTTGGTCATTTGTGCATGTGAGGCAAGTAAGGTCTTCAGACCGATATGAACAAAAACTAGATTCGCAGTCACAAAGTTTTGCAAATTAAATCTACATGTCATGAGTATTGTTGGGATTCTGCTTGAATCCTCTCTATACAATAAAAAAGAATCCATAAAGTATAACCCCCCCAAAAATATGTACAACACAAATCCCTACCCTGTACTCTGTATTAAATATTAAATACATATTGGAAAGAAAGTAAAAATGGCACCATGTGGGGACCATTCAAATAAAAATGACATGTCACGGAGTGGCTGTCATGGGGTGACATTTTTGAATGAAAGGCACACATTTTGCTGACAATCATATTATTACTCAATCTCGTGATAAAACAAAAGGCATGCTTAAAAGCATAAACAATATTCAATGAATTGCAAAATGTCTCTTTTTGCAGTATGGCTGATGCCATTTGAATATTCCTTTAAATGACACAGATCATTAAATCTATGTTCAAAATATTTTTTTTGTAAAAAAAAAAAAAAAAAAAAATGTTTGGTTTACGTGTGGCCACTGCTAAAAAAAACCCTCATGAAAATGGTACTTTACTTTTTTTTTACTTACAGTAAGTAAAGGAGTTGATTCTATACTTCTACTTTTATCACAGTTTTTATTTTTTTTTTTATTTTTTTTTTTTTACACAAGGATCTGTATTTAGAGACTATGTGCAATTTTCCCCGCGAAGAAAAAAAAAAGTACGAATAACAAAAATAATTGACAAGTGGCTATTGGAATGCCGAGGCTCCGCCCACCGGTAACCACGTGTCTTCTCCGACTCTGTCGCCTGTTGCTTGGACTTCATTGGTGCGGCGGTGTTGCACAGTGCTGCGTGCGCACCGGCTCGAATCAAGAAGCGCCTCTGCTCGTGTCCGGCGCGATGGGCAGACGTGACGGGGACAGCAGAGGCGCCATGAACACCGGCGACCGCTCGGAGCTCGCAGACGTGGACGCGCCGGAGGTGAAGAAGCACCAGCACAAACACAACTTGAAGCACCGCTATGAGCTGCTGCAGACGCTGGGGAAGGGCACCTACGGCAAAGTGAAGAAGGCGGTGGACAGAGCAAGCCTGGGCACGGTAAGTGCGCCATTATGTTGCCCAATGTCATCAGAGGGGGCATAGGTTACAGAAGAATTATTTTCGGCCTTTTGGGGCTTCTGGCTTGTTTTCCAATAGAAGAGGTCGCAATTTATGATCAAGGCTGTCATTGATGTTTTCATTGCAGGGCACATCTTTGTCACGGGGGGACACTTTAATGTGTAATTGTGAATTGGTATGCCAAAAAAAAACAAAAAAAACAATCACAGTTTGCTTCACCTTTAGTCAAGTTCAATGAAGAAAGTGGCCGGAACAGATTTAATGACAAAAAGAAAAATCTTTTCAGGAAAGTGCAACGTCAATAGACAACAGTGTGAATTAGTATGCTATAAAACACTAATTAATAACAGATGTTTTTTTTTATTATTGCTTTGGGGTATCATCTGAAAAGCCAGGAAGTGGCAGTTTAAGGGCCATTGAAAGTTGCATTTGTACCGCATTAGTTTAAAAAAACAAAAAACAAAAAAAACATGGCTAGCCAGAAGCTGAGCCGGACTGTTTTTGTTTGCACGGTGTGCCAGCACACAAGGCAGGGGACCCTTGCTTAGTGGTATTACCTTTGTACACCTTTTGACTTTAGATTTCCATCCATCCATCCATTTTCTGAGCCGCTTCTCCTCACTAGGGTCGCGGGCGTGCTGGAGCCTATCCCAGCTGTCATCGGGCAGGAGGCGGGGTACACCCTGAACTGGTTGGACTTTAGATTTTTTTTATTATTTTTTTTTTTACAGCAATTAGGAACCTATCGGCATCACTCCTTTCCCTGGAGTCCAATAATTATTGTTATAGTTAAATATACTGTGTTGGCCAACTCCACCCGAATCGTCTCGGGCCTAAACTGCACGTTCAGAGTGTGTGTACAAGTGCATGTGATCTCATGGTTAGGATGCTGCAATTGCTTCCTGCGCTACCAGGCTGAGATGCCTTTGGACTGACTCACGCGGCACTTGAACAAGAGGATAAACTTTTCCACAATAGGTCTCCCTCACAATACAGTTTGACTCCCCCCCCCCCCCCCCCCCCCACCCACACACACACACACACGAGTCCATCCAAACATTATATTTTAAATAACAATCTAAAACACAGAATTTGGTGCCAGATTAATTTGCTGTTATTTATTTCCGCATCGTCAACCTTTTTAATATGTCGCTGTGATCCCAGCACAAAGAGTAAGAGACTCCATCCGCCCCAAATGCCTTTCGGTCTTTGTAGTAAACAAACACAGTGATAGGGATAATCCTTTTTGTACAGAGACTGTTGAGGTAAAAGTGGCACAATTTTGAGCTGTCTGCTCCATAAATCTGAGACCTGGTAAGGATAGGGCAGTTGCCGGAAGACGAGGCCGCTCAAGAGCGAGCTTTGCACACGTGTGTATGTGAGTGAGTGGGTTTCGGTGGGGCAAGGGTAAATGCTGAATTCCTTGCACCACTCGTGCGCACATACCAAGGATTCTTTGCAACAAAACGGACATTATTTTGGGAAACGGGACTGGGGGGGGGGGGGGGGGGGGGCTGTTGTTTGATAGTGACCACAGGGAGAACGAGGAGGAGGTCAGTGGTGCTGTGTTGTTGCAGGATGTAAACGTTTCCAAGGTAAAAAAAAAAAAGAGAACCACAACTCTTACTTGGCTTTAGTCATGTTTGGTCACTCCGATTTATGTGTGGAGCTCTGAAACACATGAGTGTTTATTTGACTTGTATATGGTTGTTCAGTCTTCAACATAAACGAGTACACGCCTTTCAAAAAGTACGTTGTTTTTCTTTCGATACGCACCTCAGCAAACATAAGAAAAGTATTTTGGTGCAGATTGGATTCATCTGTGGTTCTTACAATTAGAGATGCACCGGAACCAACTTTTTCAGATTGCGTATTGTACAGTGGAACTGACAGGATGGTCACTATACCACACACAACCTAAAGTCATGGTTTCTTTAAAAAAAACAAAAACAAAAAAAAACAGTGCAACATAAATCAACCATAAATGTGATAGTTAAATAAGGCATACATTTAATAAACTATTGGTCACATAAAGACACACAAACGACAATAATTAACATCCTTATTACTGCAATAATTCAAAATTGCGCAATGCATTCTGGGAACCGCGTGGCTTCACAGGATTTTTTTTATGGCAACTGGAGATTTGTGTTTTATTTTATTTTTTTGTTTAAATTCATTTTATTGTGTTACAAAGTACACAAAATATGCATTTCATGAAAAAATGGGAAAACGATAATGGAAAATAGTCAATAATTTCACGGCATTTTACAGAACAATGCTATATATAAATATAGGGTACCAAAAAATAAGTTTATACTACAGTTATCAGTAAAATCTACAGTGAAATATGATTCTTTTAACCCATCATCCAAAATTCCTCTGATCTAATATAGGTGCATCATCAGTCTCGTGCATTTGAGGATGCAAGAAGAACCCCTTGAAATTACTTTCAGCAATTGCATAAGAAAATAATAATTCCACTGTGGTTTTGAGAAGGTCTCATCAGTCTCTGGAGTGTGTTTGCATGGTTACATAACTGACAGGGGTGATGGAGCGTGTGAATTGTGCCTCAGAATGGCTCATAAATATTTATTTCCTTCAGCTGAGAATGCTGTGCTGGGATGCAAAAGAAAGGCCTGTTCACCCTTAGGACACTTGTGTCGCTCCAGTTTCGCTCGTGCCTACAGATAACACTTTATTGATCCAACACAGTGGAAATGGTTCTTGTTATATTAATGCAGGGAATTAGGAAAGTAAAAATAAAAGGTACTTTTTTTTTTGTGTTCATTTTCATCATTGGCCTGAATTGAAATGACATTTTCCTAAATAGTCAAAGCAATTTACCTTGAATATACAACCCCAATTCCAATGAAGTTGGGACGTTGTGTTAAACATGAATAAAAACAGAATACAATTTTCAAATCACATTCAACATATTTAATTGAATACACTACAAAGACAAGATAGTTAATGTTCAAACTGATAAACTTTATTGGTTTTAGCAAATAATCATTAACTTAGAATTTTATGGCTGCAACACGTTCCAAAAAAGCTGGGACAGGGTCATGTTTACCACTGTGTTACATCACCTTTTCTTTTAACAACATTCAATGAATGTTTGGGAAATGAGGACACTAATTGTTGAAGCTTTGTAGGTGGAATTCTTTCCCATTCTCGCTCGATGTACAGCTTCAGCTGTTCAACAGTCCGGGGTCTCGGTTGTCGTATTTTACGCTTCATAATGCGCCACACAGTCTGGTACCCGCACTCTTTTACTACGAAGCCACGCTGTTGTAACATGTGCAGAATGCGGTTTGGCATTGTCTTACTGAAATAAGCAGGGGCGTCCATGAAAAAGTCGTTACTTGGATGGCAGCATATGTTTCTCGAAAACCTGTATGTACCTTTAGCATTAATGGTGCCTTCACAGATGTGTAAGTTACCCATGCCATTGGCACTAACACAGCCCCATACCATCACAGATGCTGGCTTTTGAACTTTGCATCCATAACAGTCCGGATGGTTCTTTTCCTCTTTGGCCCGGAGGACACGACGTCCACAATTTCCAAAAACAATTTGAAATGTGGACTCATCGGACCACAGAAAACTTTTCCACTTTGCATCAGTCCGTCTTAGATGAGCTCGGGCCCAGAGAAGCCGGCGGTGTTTCTGGGTGTTGTTGATCAATGGGTTTTGCTTTGCATAGTAGAGTTTCAAGTTGCACTTACGGATGTAGCGCCGAACTGTATTTATTGACATTGGTTTTCTGAAGTTTTCCTGAGCCCATGTGGTGATATTCTTTACACACTGATCTCAGTTTTGGAAGCAGTGCCGCCTGAAGGATCGAAGGTCACGGGCCTTCAATGTTGGTTTTCGGCCTTGTCGCTTACATGCAGTGATTTCTCCAGATTCTCTGAACCTTTTGATGATATTATGGACCGTAGATGATGAAATCCCTAAATTCCTTGCAATTGTACGTTGAGGAACATTGTCTTTAAACTGTTCGACTATTTTCTCACGCACTTGTTCACAAAGAGTTGAACCTCACTCCATCTTTGCTTGTGAATGACTGAGCATTTGAGGGAAGCTCCTTTTATACCCAATCATGGCACCCACCTGTTCCCAATTAGCCTGTTCACCTGTGGGAGGTTCCAAACAGGTGTTTGATGAGCATTCCTCAACTTTTTTGCCACCTGTCCCAGCTTTTTTTGGAACGTGTTACAGCCATAAAATTCTAAGTTAATGATTATTTGCGAAAGACAATCAAGTTGATCACTTTGAACATGAAATATCTTGTCTTTGTAGTGTATTCAATTAAATATAGGTGGAACGTGATTTGCAAATCATTGAATTCTGTTTATATTTTATTTCAAAGAGGTTTAGGGGCTCATGTTGCGGGTCTGTTAGGGTGTTGTATGTCTGCCTCCCGGTTGGGGGTTATATTGGGGTATACAGTAAGTGCTCAGGATTAAGGATAGGAGTGTGAACAGTGCAGCTGTCAACCTACTGCCCTTGAGCGTGCTCACATTCACCATCCGGGCTTTAAAACCTTATAATCACCTCTAATACCCAGGGATTGCATTTACTATGTACATGTAAGCATCATCATATCAGTAGTATCGATTAATGTCTTTGTTTCCAGCTGCTAGTTTAGCTAATGGATGTACCGTGCATTTGATTTCAGTGCGGTTCACTCGTATCTCAAGGCACCACTGTACAGTACATTCAACATCGTGGCTGACCATGTCTTTGTCGATCAACAAATGCTGCCATTGTTGATGTGTGTTTACAGCAGGAAGTCGCTCACGTCCAATATATTTTCTTTACTCAGGTGGCCATCAAGACAATCCGTAAAGAGCACATCACAGACAACCTCGACAAAATTCACATCCAGAGGGAGATCGAGATTACCTCCTCACTTAGGCACTCCCACATCATACGCTTCCTCGAAGGTATTGTTATTATGATAACAAATAATCACCAAAATAAAATCTAAATTTTTACAGGCAACAAATTCAAAATAATTATTTTAGATGTCGTTATAATATTGGTTCCTGTTTGTTGTTACTGATGGACCTTTGTCATCAGTACTAACCGGAGGAACCGGTGATTCTCTTTTTTTTTTTTTTTTTTTTTTTTTTTGGATTCATATTGATCCAGCCGTATCGAACTTCCACCCTCTGAATATTTAATGGCCTTTGCAGTTCTATTTCCCCTCAAGCCGAACTGACACTAAATGTCCCCCGTGTGTCAACGCAGTATTTGAGAGTCGCGATAAGATTGTGATCGTGATGGAGTACGCCAGCAAAGGAGAGCTATACGATTACATCCTGGAGAAGAGGAAACTTGCGGAAACAGAAGCCCGAAGCATCTTCAGACAAATCACATCGGCTGTCCACTACTGCCACAAGGTTCAAACACACACAATGAACAAACACAATGCATGTAGGGCGACTTGCACAGTTTTATTTTAATATGCTAGGCATGAGCCGAATTATAGCAGCAGATGCACTATTCAACCATGCAAGCAAATACAGTACCGCTAAATCTGCCAAATCCTAATCCTGCAGAAAAACTTGACTTCAGTTCTCTTTGGGTTAAGAGCGCATTAGGCACAGATTGTATGTGTGCAGTCACACACTGACACATTTAACAAGCACGTTTTATTTAATCATCTTTATTTCTACTTCCGTGTTACTGTAGGCCCCTCAAAGGACTCAGTTCTTCATCGGTTTGTATTGTTTTTCATGACATCAGCGCATGTGCCTATGAATAAATCAGAGCGGAAACTGATAAATCCTACTTATTAATAATTTACAAGTACATGAGAGTCCGGTTTTGTTCACGTGTTTTATATGCCTTTCCATAAAGCAGCTCTATTTCTTTATGAATCCCTCACAAATACAGAGATTATCATGCTGTTTTTACAGCTTTAGAGCATTCGAGAAAGTGGATTTACTTTGCCCTGTACGCTGAAGAAGTTGCCCCAAAATAGACTCGAGTGTCCCCGCCTGAATGAATTATTGAATGTTCCGCTCCTCTATGCAGGGCACAGCAAAAGATTGCTGAGAGGAATGAAAATAATTTGGATTCAATTTAGGTTTATCTTTTAGTCATTATCCAGTTGTCCGAGGTCACTGGACCTTTCTGACACTCGAGGCACATTTAGAGGATGCAATTAACAATGTAATATCTTGTAATGGGCTCATTTGCAAATGGCTGGTAAGCAAAATTCTGCTTCACAATCACACAACAAGGACGTTTCAGTGATCCGCCCTTGCGTTGAGCAGCGGCAGAATCCCGTACCCACATTCATAACAAAACAAAGGCGAACCACTACCATCTTAAAGGCATGCTAAATTTAATATAATTCATGTGACAGAAGCCATAAGTCTGACCTTGACACGGAGCAGCAGAGGTCGAACCAATCGCAATATACACAATTTGCTGCTGTAATGAAATTATCTTTATTCATCATCACATTATATGATGTGATACAGCAGAAATACAAAATATAAACTAGGTCAGTCTTTCACAAGAAGGAAAACACTAAAATACAGTAGCATAGTGGGCCTATGTGTTCATGAAAAATCCTAATTATGTTTAATATTATTGTAAGCCACTATAACATTATGCACAGTTTGAACTTTAACACTGCGCTTAAATATAGGAAAATTAAAAAAACTGTACTTAAATAAATGATTCAATTAAAATATATTGCCCATCAAAATTCAATAAAAAATTCTACCTAAATGCTGTAAATTCTTAAAAACAAACAGTTGTTAAAGATTAAAAACATTGAAGTTAAAAGTTAAATACAACTGAACTGTACCGAGGCAGTGATTTTTATTTTATTTTTTTCAAGCACCACTAGAAGCACGAGCTGCACGGCACTAGCTTACCGCGGACTGTGTTAAATGATGTTTGTACCACGAGCTGACCTTACTTTGAACATGCCTGGATTCAGCCAAACCTCATGCCGGATAATGATGAAATTTTCTCCGAGCCCCCAGATATATTTAACCCATGGCCCAAGAGGAATGTTAGTGGTTTTAAAAAAAATGTTGGATCAAACTTAATAAACCTCAAGGGAAGGTTATGTTTGCGGGCTAAGAGAAACCTGACGTTTACAGCATCTCACGTGTTTGCGATCTTTTGCAGAATGGTGTAGTGCATCGAGACCTCAAGCTGGAGAACATCCTTCTGGATCAACATCTGAACGTCAAGGTATGAAAAAGCAGCAGCAGCATCCAAAAACTGATGAATGAACCTTTCAGTTAAAGGATGACAAAACAAGTATGAATCACAAAAAGAGACACTGATTGTCATACTGGTTTAATGTGAATGTGTTGTCTTAAATCCTCATCTTTATAACATACTGACTGACACATTTGGGCATGTGGGTTGCTGAGCCAAGCAACCACAACCAGTACAAATATAGTTCCAAGGCTTAAAAACCAAAAAGTTATTCCCTGCCTTATTTGGATATTTCATTCCATATATGCCAGCTGTGGGGAATGCAAGGAATCTACTGGCAATTGCAGCAATCAGTGGTTTCCAATAAAAGTGAGCACATGTGGAGACTGCTCAGCTGGAGTTTGTTGTTTCCGAAACTTGGCTTCCAGACACACTGACTGTTACCAGCAGCGCTTTCCAGGAAGTAACCGAGAAGGCGCATTGTATGGACATATTTTGTCCGCGCTATACAGTAGCTGCTTGACGGCAGTGAGTTACACTGTGATAATGTTTTGCTTTTATTTGCATTTTTTTAGCAGTGTACAGTAGAACCTCCAAAGGCCACAATCCATGACACTGGTTGATTTCCACCTTGGTCTTATTACAAAGCAAATTTTCCCATAAGAGATTTATGTAGTTCCAGGCTCAAACTAATAAACTGTACAGTCAATGATTTAAAGTAACATTTAGCATACATTCCGAACTGTCGCATAAGTATAAAGAGAAGTTAACCGCCATATCATAAAACTCAAATAAAGTGAAAGGACTGACAGGCAATGCTACATAAACCGCAACTCATGGTTCTTGTTATTCCATATCAAATGTGAGCAATAACATTCATCCCCCAAGTGCCGCGGAAATGAAGCCCCAGTGTCGAGTATTTTTACCCGCCAAGATACTGATAGTGTTGTTGTGCGCATGGTAATAATCTCTTCAGATAACGAGGAGCCTCGGTATGTTTGCATATGGCTCTCATGATTGTTCCGTGACGTGACTGGGAGCAGGCGGACATCTTTGGACCTCCCCTTTCACACATGAACCCTTTTGTCTTGAATTGTAAACTAGATGAAGTTGGTGTTGTGTGACAATGCATACCTAAATATAAGTGTCAGCTAGTTGTTTTACATGGGACTTTCTTCCACGCCAAAAAAGAACAACAACAACAAAAACGATGCATTTGACACATACCCATGAACACACAAAACAGTGATAGTCCACCAAAAGAACACCATTAATAGCTCATTTTATATGTCCTCTCTCTTGCTCACTGTGCAGCTGGCTGACTTTGGCCTTTCCAGTCAGTACCAGAGAGGCACTCTGCTGCAGACCTTCTGTGGAAGTCCGCTCTATGCTGCTCCAGAAATAGTGACTGGGCTGCCCTACCAGGGACCAGAGGTAGGTCACAATAACATGGAGCAGCGGGACAGCAGCCAACACACATGCTGAAGAACCATGCTACGTATAAATAAACTCAACTCATGATACAATATTTGAGCCACCGCACACTGAACCGGACCGTGGTGAAAAAAATGACAGTTGGTGACTCACACCCACACACCAAGCGATTGAGCACCGCACATCTACCGGCGCGCTGCAACAGAAAAACTGCGACCCTGTATCAGGTTTTGAGGCTCGACAGACATTTTACTGTGACTGAACCATAAAAACATGGCGCAATTGTCAGGGAAGAAGTGAGAAGAAACAGGCTATTACATAACAGGATATTTTTAAAAGCTGTTTGATCCATCCAAAGGCTGATTGAACGTCCCACTCACTGACTGCACGCGTACATTTTGGCAACAAAGACCCTCTTCACTTTGCTTTCCAGCCAGAGGTACGGCTTGGCATCGCTGCTGCGGTCGGTTAGGTCTTGTTTACGCTTAGTACCCCAAAACCTTATTTTCGGTCATTTTGATTGGCTGTTACATCTGCGATGCTGCGACGCCATTCACCAGTGATTCAAATTTGAAATTGCAGTGGCAGACGGTCGGTCGCTGAACCACGACACGGTGTGCGGTATTTTAATAACATCCGAGACATGTATCATTCTGCTTGTTCCCTGTTCTCAGATACTACTGCACATAGATGCTTTCTAATTGTCTGCCCTAGGCCATTCTTAATTCAATCTTTTGAACGATTCCTGTTTCTGTTGTCTGTCTGCGTTATTATTTAAGTAACATTTATTCTTGAATGCTCAGCTTTTAAAAAACATAGAACACACAGAATGATTTACTGACAGCAATGGTTCATGTCTTGTTTCGTGATATATATATATATATATATATATATATATATATATATATATATATATATATATATATATGTGTGTGTGTGTGTGTGTGTGTGTGTGTGTATGCCAGGTGGACTGCTGGGCGCTGGGTGTGTTGCTGTACGCGCTGGTGTACAGCAGTATGCCATTTGATGGAGCCAGTCACTCCATGCTTAAAGAGCAGATATGCCGAGGTCGCTATCGAAGACCCAACCCCCCCTCAGGTGCACCTTTACAATGTCCTCCACATTGACCATGAAATACACGATGTGGGAAAAAAATATTGGCACACAAACAGTAAATAAAAAGGGATATCAGGGTCTTTCTTTCGAGATAAAATATTCAGATTTTAAACAACTGCAGCTGATTTGGGGCAAAAATGATTCTAAGTAGTATATAATGTAATTCAAAATTGATGTAATAAATAAAAATCAGGGTCTTTCTTTCGAGATAAAATATTCAAATTTTAAACAACTGCAGCTGATTTGGGGCAAAAATTATTCTAAGTAGTATATAATGTAATTCAAAATTGATGTAATAAATAAAAATACGCTAAACATCACAATATGATAAAACATGACTTTCTAATTGTAACATACGCGATTATTAAAAGGTGGTCCCGCAAAATCTCATAGTAGTGAATTAGCTGTTCACAGCTGCTGATTTGTGCCTTAATGATAAACGAATTCAGAAACAGAACATCGCTGGAGTACATGCTTTTCAGTTCATTTGAAAAGAACAAACAGTAAATTACCGCAGAAATGAATTTTTCTTATCAGGAACTATGTTTGTCCACACAAAACACATAATGTAGTCTTGTACTGCTGCCATATCAATGACCGGAAAACACAGAAGGCAGACAAGAGTTATCTATTTATTGGCACATTGCCTTTTAAAGCTCTTGACTTTTCCTCCCCTCCAGACGCCTGCGCTCTTATCGACTGGTTGTTGACGGTGCGTGTGGATGAGAGGGCCACGATCGAGGATGTAGCCAATCACTGGTGGGTGAACTGGGGATACGACGAGAGCGTGTGTGACTGCCCTTCGTCGGCACACCCGGACTGTCCCTCCCCGCTGCTGGCTCGCTACATCGACTGGCAGAATCGGGTTGTCAAGAGTTTGGCTGCTGAAGCGGGGAGCCCGCCTCCAGAATCCAACCGTCACCCCCCTCATCCTTGTTATTTCAGCTTGCCTCTTCGGGCCGAGCGAGGAGGAAGAGCGCGAGGAGGAACGTCCTGCGTCAGAAAATCCCGCAAGGAGAACGCCATTCCCCAGACGACAGAAGGAACGTGTGGTGGGGCAGCAGCTTCTGCGCTGTCCTCCACCTCCACTGCTGAAAGAAAGAAACCCAAAAGTATTCTTAAACATCAGAGGAGTTTTGACTCAGTTTTGCTTAGCCCTCCCAAAGAAAGCCCCCACCAGGGTACCGCCGATCCCCAGCTTTATCAAACACATGCGCTTGGCCACACACATGCTGAGGTCCTGTCCACCACTCTTCCATCTCCCTGTACATTCAGACAGCCCTCCTCTAAAATGCCCAAGAAGGGGATACTTAAGAACCCATATGAAGGGGAGTCAAGTTGTGTCTCTTACTCACAACGCAGGGAGTCCAGAGCAGACGTCAAGGAGAGTGATGCGAACAAACAGCAGACCTTTGTCCCAGCAGCAGAGGGCAGTCCAACCATGCGCACGGAGGCAGTGAGAAGACGAAAGGGTATTCTTAAACGGAACGGCAAGTTCTCACGCAGCCTGGACCTTCCAGAGGAACGGCGCTCACCGCCGCCTTCTGATCGGCCGTCATTCCCGGAGACTCTGCGGCACTTCCTCCAGGCCAAAACGGGCGCCGACGGCCACCGAAGCCGCCCGTCCAGCGTGGTGAGCGAGGATAGCCTTTTCTCCAGCGACTCCTTCGACCTGCTGGACCTCAGCACTCAATCACGCCGCAGGGTTTTTTCTCAGGGGACGCGGCGCAGCGCATGTAGCTCAGAGGAGGATCTGAGAGGTGGAGCAGGGGAAGGACGAGAGTCCAAGTGGTGATGTCTGACATCGGAGTGGTGGCTAATTTAAAAACCCTGCAAAGTCAAATCCTAGATTTGTTTCTAAATACATTATACAGTAATTTATCCAGGGAGTTTAAGTTCCAGACAGCAAATTTTGATTTAGTTTTAGTCGGTCTTTTCACAAAAATTTAATTCAGGCTATTATTTAGGTATTGTTTATTGGTGATGAAGAGTATTCATGAAACTTACTAATATATGTAAATAATAGCCAAAATACTTGGTTTCTACTTCGCAGATTTCATGTATTGCGGGGAGCAATGGAAGTATGGAAGCAGTTTTAATTTTGAGAGCAACTGTTGACTAAAATGTCATTTTGTTTGAGTCATAATTTCGGCATTTAAATTGTTTGAGTCTAGTTTTAGTTGACGAAAACGCCAATAAATTTAGTGGACTAAAATAAAAAAGTGTATTCAAGGGTCGTGAAAAAAAAAAAAAAAACTTGCTTTTTTATGGCATTTAGCAAAAAGAAATAACTTTAATTATCCTAAATGACCTAAAACAGTCAAGTAAATTTACTGGAGTCTTCGTCAACCAAAACGAGACGAAAGCTAAAACAATTGAGATGACAAAATTAGGACCAAAGCAAAATGACATTTTAGTCAAAAGACTTTGACTAAAACTATATCAAAATTTGTTTTGATATAGTTTCATGAATACTCTTCATCACCAATAGATGAAATCTGCGAAGTAGCAGGCAAGTATTTAGGCTATTTTATATATATTTGTTAGTTTCATACATACTCTTCATCAACAATAAACATGCATGTGATGTGCAGGTATTATTATTTTCCACTTGAGGTCACAGTCTACACATTCTGATTTTTCACCTTTTGAAGCCTCATTTTTTATACTTGGCAATTTTCTTCAATCGTTCAATTTTGGCAGGGTTGTTAACACCACTCTTCTCTGTGGTTTGTCAATATTAGAAGGCGTATTTGTTTTCACTTTACAGGGGACTTTAAAGCCTCAATTTTCAGTTTTAAAATAGTACTTTCATCTTTACAAGACTCGAGAACTGCATTTTGAGTGCTGCTTATGTAAAAGCGCTTTTTTTTCTGGACATATTTGGATGATTACACTCAAATCAATAGAATGGAGTTTTCCAAACCGTCATACAGCTGCTCCTTCTGTTTAGACATTGCTATGTAATTCATTTCCAAATGAACTTTGCACTGTGGCTTTTGAGTGCCACCCCTGCCTATGTCACACACATTGACATGTCAATAGGGATGAAACAATATCATATAAACAATTTTTGATCCACTAACCATGACCACGCATCACAAGGCCCTTGCTGGTTTGCACGGACATCATATGAATGACATTCGTCTCGCCCATCAGACCATGCACATTTGGGCAATTGTAGTGTACAAGTTTGTTTCATTTTATTACTACTTAATAAGAAAAATTGCATTGCGTATTTTTCACCATGAGAGAATATTTATGAGCACAGACAGCAGGTTGCTTAAAAGTCAAAACATGCTGTATTGTGTAATAAATCCATATTTTAATTGTTTTGTTTGGTCATATTGTTACATTTCTCAGCAACTTTGTTTTTTCGCCATGGTTACTGGAAACTATTTGAGATACATAAATGGCCATTCATGATTATCATGCTATTAAGAGGTGGACCTACACTCATTCAGCAATTACTGTGTTTTTTGTTTTTTTTTTAAATCAGATTTATTGTAATCATTTTCATCTCTTTGGAATGGAGGGGTGACAATATATGACATACTTTGGGTAAAGAGTGTGAGGCCTTGACAAATAGAAGCTTTGTCTGTTTCCATGATTGGCTTTGGATCAAATATTTTATTAAGAAGCCCTCTGTTTTGTTTTGAAAGCCTCATGCCCAATGGTTCAAACATTTTTCTGGCTGAGGGATTTTAATTCCCCAACTTTGACTAAAAAATGTTTAATACTGTCAACAACAACAACAAAAAAAGTCTTCCTCCCTTAAATTTTAACAATTAATCAAAAAGAACTCTAAGATGAAACTAAGGCAGGTGGTGTCTGTACTTCTGGTATGGTTGACATAAACATAACATTTACAAGCATTAACCCATGTCCAGTCAACCTAACTGTTATAATGCATATACAGTATGTATAAGCCAGACATGCATATGACACTTGGTTCGCCGAGCTTGTGGTAGTTACAGAGCAACGACATCATTTTCTCCAGCCCGGTTACATAACTACTAGGTTACCGTGTCCTGTCGTGAGTACATTAATCATCATTTTGTACCAGATTAAATATATATTGAGTTTGTTGCAGGTAGGTTGATGTGGACTTTGTTGCTCTGTAGCGCCTCCCTGAGTGCAGCAGTTGAAATAGGTTTCAAACTTTTTTTTTTACATCAAAATTTTAAAAGAAATAAATAAATACCATCATGATGACCACAAGAGAGAGAGAGAATGGGGTTCGAGTCAAAATTGATTGATTGCCTATGATGTCAACTCCTGGCACGCTGCCAGCTCGCGTGCCCGATGACGTCTGATGTGGTATGCTTTGGATCAGGATTTGTCTTTGATAAACTGACAACACATTTTGTACTCACCATTAACTTTGATGACACTTGGCAGACAATTGCAGTGGCAGGATTCCTCTGTATGCCTGGGAGGTCAGTCTCTTCACAAACACAACTTACTTTACCACGTCATTCTTCGTTATGATTTAGGTCAACGGAACCAGATTGTACTGAGCAGGCAGGACAGGCTGTACCAGCTTCCTCTTGTTTGCATAAGTTCCATTCCTGCTTCCATGGCGATAGGCACACTTTTACATTACACTTTGTCATCAGTGTCATCCCTTCTGTTTTGGGATCATAAAACAGAAGAAGGACAAAATGAAATTTGAAGGTATTCCTTTTAGATGCTCACTAAGCCAAATTCTTGTGAGATTCGTTGATGTCACCACATGATGATTGTTCAGCCTGATTGCATAACTTTCTGAGGCATATTATTCCAGAAGAATTTGATGGAACTCTCAATTGTATCACTAGCAATTGACTCCACCCATTGCATTCATAGTACTGGAATTGAAATTAAAATACGGTTTTAATTAGTTTTAATTATTTCATAACGATCAGAGGAGTTAGCAGATGTTTTCTCGAGCTAAGAAAACAGTTGAGATGTTCAGATAGTACAGCTGTCCTCTGTTTGAATTGGAATGAAAGAAGTCAAAATATACTGTGTATACAACCCCAATTCCAACAAAGTTGGGACGTTGTGTTAAACATAAATAAAAACAGAAGACAAAGATTTGCAAATCATGTTCAACCTAGATTTAATTGAATATACAACAAAGACAAGATATTTAATGTTCAAACTGATCAACTTTATTGTTTTTAGCAAATAATCATTAACTTAGAATTTTATGGCTGCAACACGTTCCAAAAAAGCTGGGACAGGTGGCAAAAAAGACTGAAAGTTGAATGTTCATCAAACACTTGTTTGGAACGTCCCACAGGTGAACAGGCTAATTGGGAACAGGTGGGTGCCATGATTGTATATAAAAGGAACTTCCCTGAATTGCTCAGTCATTCACAAGCAAAGATGGGGCGAGGTTCACCTCTTTCTTAACAAGTACATGAGAAAATAGTTGAACAGTTTTAGGACAATGTTCCTCAAAGTACAATTGCAAGGAATTTAGGGATTTTATCATCTACGTTCCATATCATCACCAAAAGGTTCAGAGAATCTGGAGAAATCACTGCATGTAAGCGGCAAGGCCAAAAACCAACATTGAATGCCCGTGACCTTCGATCCCTCAGGCGGTACTGCATCAAAAACCGACATCAATGTGTAAAGGATATCACCACATGGGCTCAGGAACACTTCAGAAAACCAATGTCAGTAAATACAGTTCGGCGCTACATCCGTAAGTGCATCTTGAAGCTCTACTATGCAAAGCAAATGCCATTTATCAACAACACCCAGAAACGCCGCCGGCTTCTCTGGGCCCGAGCTCATCTAAGATGGACTGATGCAAAGTGGAAAAGTGTTCTGCTGTCCGACGAGTCCACATTTCAATTTGTTTTTGGAAATTGTGGACGTCGTGTCCATCCATCCATTTATCCTCACAAGGGTCGCAGGAGCGCTGGAGCCTATTCCAGCAATAGTCGGGCAGGAGGCGGGGTACACCCTGAACTGGTTGCCAGCCAATCGCAGGGCACACATAAACAAGCAACCATTCACACTCACATTCACACCTAGGGGTAATTTAGAGACTTCAATTAACCTACCATGCATGTTTTTGGGATGTGGGAGGACACCGGAGTGCCCGGAGAAAACCCACTCAGGCACGGGGAGAACACGCAAACTCCACACAGGCGGGGCCGGGGATTGAACCCCGGTCCTCAGAACTGTGAGGCTCTAACCAGTCGCCCACCGTGCCGCCTGGACGTCGTGTCCTCCAGGCCAAAGAGGAAAAGAACCATCCGGACTGTTATGGACGCAAAGCTCAAAAGCCAGCATCTGTGATGGTATGGGGCTGTGTTAGTGCCAATGGCATGGGTAACTTACACATCTGTGAAGGCACCATTATTGCTGAAAGGTACATACAGGTTTTGGAGAAACATGCTGCCATCCAAGCAACATCTTTTTCATGGACACCCCTGCTTATTTCAACAAGACAATGCCAAACCACATTCTGCACGTGTTACAACAGCATGGGTTCGTAGTAAAAGAGTGCGGGTACTTTACTGGCCTGCCTGCAGTCCAGACCTGTCTCCCATTGAAAATGTGTGGCGCATTATGAAGCGTAAAATACGACAACGGAGACCCCGGACTGTTGAACAGCTGAAGCTGTACATTGAGCAAGAATGGGAAAGAATTCCACCGACAAAGCTTCAACAATTAGTGTCCTCAGTTCCCAAACGTTTATTGAATGTTGTTAAAAGAAAAGGTGATCTAACACAGTGGTAAAGATTACCCTGTCCCAGCTTTTTTGGAACGTGTTGCAGCCATAAAATTCTAAGTTAATGATTATTTGCTAAAAACCTTAAAGTTTATCAGTTTGAACATTAAATATCTTGTCTTTGTTGTGTATTCAATTAAATCTAGGTTGAACATGATTTGCAAATCATTGTATTGTGTTTTTATTTATGTTTAACACAACGTCCCAACTTCATTGGAATTGGTGTTGTAAATGGTTCAATTGACAAGGTGCGCTTGTACTTTGCTCGTTTGCTATAGGGTCGCGGAAGCCTATCCCAGCTGACTTCGGGCGAGAGGCGGTGTATACCCTGAATTGCTCGCCAGCCAATCGCAGGGCACATATAAACAACCATTCACACTTACAGGCAATTTAGAGTCTTCAATTAACCTATCATGGATGTTTTTGGGATGCGGGAGGAAACCAGAGTACCTGGAGAAAACCCACACAGGCACGGGGAGAACATGCAAACTCCACACAGGTGGGGCCGGATTTTAACCCAGGTCCTCAGTACTGCGAGGCAGATGTGCAAACCAGTCCACCGTGCCGCATGGTTCCACAATCCCACATTTTTAGCATTAACCCATGGTTTGTGAAGTATCAGTAGCATTTTAGACCACTGCTATACTACGGTAAAAAACGCATACCGTGCTATACCTCGTGCAGCCCTGGGCTCGCCTGATCACTGCCTAATTCATTTAATACCGACGTACAGGCAAGAACTTAAATGCCCGAAGCCTTAAATGCCCGAAGCCTTCAGTGAAAACAGTGAAAATGTTGACCAATGAAGCAAAGATGGAACTTCAAAGCTGTTTAGACTGCACAGACTGAATATACGGACACTGTCACATCCTATATCAGTTTCTGTGAAGAGGTGTGTGTACCAACAAAGTCAATTCGCACTTTCAACAACAACAAGCCATGGTTCACTGCCAAACTTAAGCAGCTTCGCCAAGCTAAGGAGGACGCATATCAGAGCGAGGACAGGGCCGTGTATAATCGCGCTAGAAACCTGCTGACTAAAGAAATTAACATTGCAAAGAGGAACTATGCAGCAAAGTTGGAAAAACAGTTTAGCGCTAACGACTCTAAATCAGTCTGGCATGCATTCCAATCGCTGACTAATTACAAGCGACGATCCCCCCAAGCTGAGAACAATAGCACACTAGCCGACGACTTGAATACCTTCAACTGCAGATTTGAAAAGGACACTTTCACACCCCACACCCATCCGGCCGCACCCCCGACTACAATCACACCTCTGACTTCTGCATTTACCATCCACGAAAAGGATGTGAGACGCATCTTCAAACAACAAAATATTAACAAAGCGGCAGGCCCAGACCATGTGTCCCCATCCTGCCTCAAAGTCTGCGCGGACCAGCTCGTGCCAGTCTTCACTCAGATCTTCAATAGATCTCTGGAACTGTGCGGAGTACCATCTTGTTTCAAACGCTCCACCATCATTCCAGTCCCCAAGAAACCTGCAATCTCGGGTCTAAATGACTACAGGCCTGTCGCCTTGACATCTGTGGTCATGAAGTCCTTTGAACGCCTCATGCTGGACCACCTCAAGAGTGTCACACGTCCCCTGCTGGACCCCCTGCAGTTAGCCTGTCAACATGGGACTGCACTTCATCCTTGAACACCTCGACAGTGCAGGGACCTACGCGAGGATCCTGTTCGTGGACTTCAGCTCAGCGTTCAACACCATCCTCCCTGAACTCCTTTCATCCAAGCTTCTCCAGCTCAGCGTCTCACCTGCCATCTGCCAGTGGATTTACAGCTTCCTGACGGGCAGGACACAGCAGGTGAGGCTGGGAGAGACCACCTCATCCACACCCAGCATCAGCACTGGGGCGCCCCAAGGTTGTGTCCTCTCTCCGCTGCTCTTCTCTCTCTACACGAACGACTGCACCTCAGCGCACCCGGCTGTCAAACTCCTCAAGTTTCCAGATGACACCACTGTCATCGGCCTCATCAAGGACGGTGACGAGTCTGCATATCGACAGGAAGCGGAGTGGCTGGAGCTGCGGTGCGGCCGACACAACCTGGAGCTTTACATGCTCTAGACTGTAGAGATGATCGTGGACTTCAGGAGGCATCCTTCGCCACAGCTGCCCCTCATGTTCTCTAGCTGCCTTGTGTCAACCGTCGAGACCTTCAAGTTCCTGGAAATTACAGTCTCTCAGGACCTGAACTGGGCAACCAACATCAACTCCGTCCTCAAAAAGGCCCAGCAGAGGATGTACTTCCTGCGGCTTCTGAGAAAGCACGGCCTGCCACGGGAGCTGCTGAGGCAGTTCTACACAGCGGTCATCGAATCAGTCCTGTGTTCTTCCATCAGTCTGGTTTGGTGCTGCTACAAAAAACGACAAACTCCGACTGCAACGGACAATCAAAACTGCTGAAAGGATTGTCGGTAACCCCTACCCACCCTTGAGGACTTGCACGCTGCCAGAACTAAGACAAGAGCGTGCAAAATCCTCTCGGACCCTCCACATCCCGGTCACCAGCTCTTCCAGTTCCTTCCCTCAGGTAGGCGCTACCGATCAATGCAAACTAGAACTAGCAGACATTCCAACAGCTTCTTCCCTCTTGCAATCAACTTCTTAAACACGTAACCTACAACTCTATTGCAACATGCTGGCAATTTTTTTTTTTTACTTGAGTTCGTCGTCACATTTCTGTGTGGCCAATTATATATTACTCGTGCACTCACTGTAGTAGTCTCGCCACACTGCCCTATTTGCATATCTGTTGTTGACCAATACTGGCCACACATGCCAGAGTAGCATCTGCTCCATTTGCAGACTGACTGTGGAGTATCTGCAACATTTGCACAATCAACATTGTCCCAGATTATCACGCTACTCATCACTTTAAACTGCATACACTCCTTGAAGTCTCGGCGCCCTTTGCACAATGGTCATTGCACCGGACTATTGCTATATTAGTCATTCAAACTGCTCTAAGTGCTAGATGACTCTGCATCTTTGTACAATTGTCAATAAAAATTTTTTACCGGCATTACCAAATAACTATTAACCCTTTATTGCTCAGTGACTGTTCTTTCGTCAATGTCTTTGTCACAAAGTGTTCTCTGTCAATTGACTGTCTGTTGTCGTACTAGAGCGGCTCCAACTACCGGAGACAAATTCCTGGTGTGTTTTTTGGACATACTTGGCAAATAAAGATGATTCTGATTTTGATTCTGATTGTCGGGTCTAATGAGTCATAAGAGTTTGGAAGTCTGGAGGTAATCAGGCTTTGGTGTGGTCAGAGAAAATGAACACAACTTTCTAAAAAATGTGAATAGCCACAGTTAATCCATGATTTAACAAGGGGCAAGTACTTCTTTACATAGGATTAAATAATGTTGAATTTCTTTTGTCCATCATAAATAGAATCACCATTTTGAGAGTAAATTTTACATTTGCTTGGGTTATTTTTGTCTGGCCGGCACGGCCCGCGACCCTCGTGAGGATAAGCGGTAAAGAAAATGGATGGATGGGATGGATGTTTGTCTGATAATTACATTTGTTTGATGATCTTAAACATGAAAGAGGGGAAACTCCTCGATGTAGGTAAGACATGATGTGAACTAATAATTATGATAATCATAATACTACTACTACTTATAATAATAATAATAATGCATTTTATGATGTTTTAAAAAGTGCATTTTATGTTTACTTTAGATGACAGGAAGTGGAGCTGTGGTGCGGCCGACACAACTTGTAGCTGAACACGCTCAAGACTGTAGAGATGATCGTGGACTTCAGGAGGCAATCCTTCACCGCAGCTGCCCCTTACGCTGTCCAACTGCCATGTGTCAACCGTCGAGACCTTCAATTTCCTGGGAATTACAGTCTCTCAGGACCTGAAGTGGGAGACCAACATCAACTGCCGGAATAATTGTCGGTACCACCGTACCCGCCCTTGAGGACTTGCACGCTGCCAAAACTAAGACAAGAGGATTCAAAATCCTCTTGGACCCTCCACATCCTGGTCATCAGCTCTTCCAGCTCCTTCCCTCAGGTAGGCACTATCGAGCAATGCAAACTAAAACAAGCAGACATTCCAACAGTTTCTTCCCTCTTTCCATTAACTTCTTAAACAGATAACTTACAATTTCATTGTAGCATGCTGCCGAGTTTGTCTTGAGATTGTTGTCATATATCTCTCGGGCCAATTATACATTATTCGTGCACTCACAGTAGTAGTCTCGCCACGCTGCACTACTTGCATATCTGTGGTTGACCAATACTGGCCATTCTGCACCATTTGCACAATTGACATTGTTCCAGATTATATTATATTAAACTGCTTCAATTTCTTGAAGTTTCTGCGCCATTTGCACAAAGGTCACTGTACCTGACTATTGCTCTATTAGTCATTTCAAACTGCTCTAAGAGGACTCTGCATCATTTGCACAATTGTAAAAAAAAAAAAGTATCGGCATTGCCACATAATTGGTAACCTTTTATTGCTCAGTGACTCTCCGTAGTGTGTTTTTATGTCCCAAAAGTATTTTCTGTCAAATAGCTGTCTGTTGTCATACTAGAGCGGCTCCAACTACCGGAGACAAATTCCTTGTGTGTTTTTCACATACTTGGCAAATAAAGACGATTCTTAGAGAGCTGAAGAATATCTGAAAATGGATGTGTGAAAAAAAAAAAACATTTTCAATGCACACTGGTGATTTTATTGTCTAACCCGCATGAAAATTGCTTAAAAATTCAACGAGTTGTGATTTGTTTTACTTAAAATTACAAAAAATCTCAATAGAAATGAATGCAGTGGAAACCATCCATTTCCAACATCACTTATCCTAGTTAGGGTCACGGGGCGCTGGAGCCTATCCCAGCTGACTTCGGGCGAAAGGCGGACTCCACCCTGAACTGGTCTCCAGTCAGTCGCAGAGCATTTATTGACATGGACAACCTGCAGTGGAGACTCCCGTTTCAATATGGCGAACACTTTAGTCTGCACGTCGCTTGGAGCCATGTTGGGAAGGTCATCGCTCCCATGGAAGGCAATGCATGGACATTGAAATGAAGTCGTAACTTGCTACATTTTCAACCTATTTCCATGATGATTACTGTTTTGTCAAGCCAACGCGTATGCTACCAATACACAACATTAAAAAAAACACTAAGAAAAAACGTGAACGTTTCAGTTCCCTCGTCGTAATTGTATGGAGTTTTACGCAACCGTATGACCAGCATCCTTGGTCTTTTGTTTTTTCTTCTTTTTTTTTCTTTTCTTTTGGTTTTCTTGACGCCAACACACACGGGCCTGACCTTAGCGTCGCCGTCAGCATGGAGCTGAAATTTAGTGTTACCAAAATATCTATGGTTTCCCTGGAGATTTAAGCGCGTCAACAATAAAAATCCGGATGGAACACGTCTTAATAGACATTTTGTTCCTAGCAACAGCAGGGTTTTTGTTCATTTGAAAGAGAAATACGTTGCTATACCAGAATACGGCGAGGCTTGCTGATGTTTCGTTTTTTTCTTCCAGCTAATTATTTTTCGTTTTTTAAGACTTTGACTTTTCGACAACGGAACGCTTTCGTCGCATTACACGGAAGCGGCGGGGACGGAAACACAACAAAAGTGGAGCGTGTTGCCGTAGCTGGATAATCTCGTCCATTACGACAGAGGACCGCACGCGAAAAACATGTTCAAAAACACATTCCAAAGTGGATTTCTTTCTCTATTGTATAGTATCGGTAGCAAACCTCTTCAGATATGGGATAAAAAGGTAAATAGACTATTTTAATCCGTCGGTAGCCTCATTGTGCTTTCCAGTCTAATGCTAGGATGAGCTGTAATTATTGTAGTTTGTTAATAGTTAATGGTAAAAAAAAAAAAAAAGTTAACTCTTCATGATGCTGTTTGTAGTCTATTTTTTTTTCTCGAACACTGATCAGTGCTGAATTTTCAAATATATGTTTTATGACAAGGAAACAATTTTTTTCCCCGTTGTTTACCAGGTAAGGAACGGTCATATCAAGCGAATTACCGATAATGACATTCATTCACTGGTGTTGGAGGTCGAAGGGACAAACGTCAGGTGTGTGTCCACTTTTGAAGTCATCTTCAGACCAGTACTGCACGCCTAAAGTATGTGTCAGTTCTTTTTGACATTCTTCTGTCACTTTTTTTTTTTACATTTTTTTTAACTCCCTACAGTACTACCTATATAACCTGCCCAGCTGACCCAAAGAAGACGCTGGGCATCAAGTTGCCTTTTCTTGTGATGATCATCAAAAACTTAAAAAAGTATTTCACCTTCGAAGTCCAGGTACAGATACGAGGACTTTGTGTGTGTCAATAATGGAAAGGCCGCATCGACGCTAAAGCCGTGCCCGCATTTCTCCTTTCAGGTGTTAGATGATAAAAATGTTCGACGGCGGTTTCGGGCGAGTAACTACCAGAGCACGACGCGAGTGAAGCCGTTCATCTGCACCATGCCGATGAGACTTGACGATGGCTGGAACCAGATCCAGTTCAACCTGTCAGACTTCACCAGGAGAGCCTACGGAACCAATTATATTGAGACGTTGCGTGTGCAGGTGAGTTTGCAGCCACCCGGTGCTATTTGCTCAACATTTACAACCTAGTAACCTGCTGCACGAGTTGTATAAAATTTAACACAAGTGGTAACATTTGGAATTCAACCAAAGTTGCAATACTGGGGCTTGAGTGACGGGATTTGTGAACAGTCAGTAAGTGTTAGCTCGTTTCTCAGGTTTTTTTTTTAGATCACAAAAACCTGCCATTTGAACAGGGGTGTGTAGACTTTTTATAGCCATGATACGTGTGTGAAAAATAACGTTATTAAATGATTACTTAAAACATGATTCTTTTCCTTGATCAGCATACAAATTTGGATTTTAACCAAAATCAACCTAAATAAGCTCCCTTTATCTCTAGAACTAATTTATTCAAAAATAAATCTAATAGAGTTGAGAAATGGACATTATGTTGCTTAACTCCAAAAGGGGACGTTTTCCCTTGGCCAGACGCAGGTCACCGGGGCCCCCCTCTGGAGCCAGGCCTGGAGGTGGGGCTCGAAGGCGAGCGCCTGGTGGCCGGGCCTGCACCCATGGGGCCCAGCCGGGCGCAGCTCGAAAGGGTAATGTGGGTCCCCTTTTCCATGGGCTCACCACCTGTGGGAGGGGCCATAGGGGTCTGGTGCAGTGCGAGCTGGGCGGAGGCCGAAGGCAGGGACCTTGGCGAGCCGATCCCCGGCTCCAGAAACTGGCGCTGGGGACGTGGAATGTCACCTCTCTGGCAGGGAAGGAGCCTGAGCTGGTGTACGAGGTCAAGAAGTTCCGACGAGATATAGTCAATGATCGACTTTGTGGTCGTGTCATCGGACTTGCGGCCTCCATGGCTGAGGCGGCCGCCCGGAGCTGTGGCCGTAAGGTGGTCGGTGCCTGTAGTGGCAGCAATCCCCGAACCCGTTGGTGGACACCAACGGTGAGGGAGGCCGTCAAGCTTAAGAAGGAGTCCTATCGGGCTTTTTTGGCCTGTGGGACTCCTGAGGCAGCTGATAGGTACCGGCTGGCCAAGCGGAATGCAGCTTTGATGGTTGCTGAAGCAAAAACTCGGGCGTAGGAGGAGTTCGGTGAGGCCATGGAAAAAGACTTCCGGGCGGTTTCTGGTCCGGCGTCTCAGGAGGGGAAAGCAGTGCACCATCAACATTGTGTATAGTGGGGATGGGGCGCTGCTGACCTCGACTCGGGACGTTGTGAGTCGGTGGGGAGAATACTTCGAAGACCTCCCCAATGCCACCAACACGCCTTCCCATGAGGAAGCAGAGTCTGGGTTCTCTGAGGAGGGCTCTCCTATCTCTGGGGTTGAGGTCACCGAGGTGGTTAAAAGCTCCTCGGTGGCAAGGCCCCGGGAGTGGATGAGATTCGCTCGGAGTTCCTAAAGCCTCTGGATGTTGTAGGGCTGTCCTGGATGACACGCCTCTACAACATCGTGTGGACATCGGGGACAGTGCGTCTGGATTGGCAGTCTGGGGTGGTGGTCCCCCTTTTTAAGAAGGGGGACCGGAGGTTGTGTTCCAACTACAGGGGGCTCACACTCCTCAGCCTCCCTGGTAAGGTCTATTCAGGGGTCCTGGAGGAGAGGGTCCGTCGGGAAGTCGAATCTCAGACTCAGGAGGAGCAGTGTGGTTTTCATCCTGGCCGTGGAACAGTGGACCAGCTCTAAACCCTCGGCAGGGTCCTCGTGTTTTGTGGATTTGGAGAAGGCGTTCGACCGTGTCCCTCGTGGAGTTCTGTGGGGGGCGCTTGGGGAATACGGTGTACGGAACCCCTTGATACGGGCTGTTCGGTCCCCGTACGACGGGTGTCAGAGTTTGGTCCGCATATCCGGCAGGAAGTTGGACTCGTTTCCGGTGAGGGTTGGACTCCGCCAACGCTGCCTTTTGTCACCGATTATGTTCATAACTTTTATGGATAGAATTTCAAGGCGCAACCGAGGCGTAGAGGGGGTCCGGTTTGGTGGCCTCAGAATTGCATCTCTGCTTTTTGCAGATGATGTGGTTGTGTTGGCTTCATCAAGCCGGGATCTCTAACTCTTACTGGAGTGGTTCGCAGCCGAGTGTGAAGCGGCTGGGATGAGAATCGGCTCCTCCAAATCTGAGACCATGGTCCTCAGTCGGAAAAGGGTGGCGTGCCCTCTCCAGGTCAGGGATGAGATCCTGTGGAGGAGTTCAAGTATGGAGGAGTTCAAGTATCTTGGGGTCTTGTTCACGAGTGAGGGAAGAATGGAACAGGAGATCGACAGGCGGATCGGTGCAGCGTCTGCAGTGATGCGGACTTTGTATCGGTCCGTTGTGGTAAAGAAGGAGCTAAGCCGAAAGGTGAAGCTCTCTGTTTACCGGTCGATCTATGTTCCTACCCTCACCTATGGTCACGAGCTGTGGGTCGTGACCGAAAGAACAAGATCCCGGATACAAGCGGCTTGAAATGAGTTTCCTCCGCAGGGTGTCAGGGCTCTCCCTTAGAGATAGGGTGAGAAGCTCGGTCATCCGGGAGGATCTCAGAGTAGAACTGCTTCTCCTTCTCATCGAGAGCCAGATGAGGTGGCTGGGGCATCTGATTCGGATGCCTCCCGGACGCCTCCTCAGTGAGGTGTTCCGGGCACCTCCCACCGGGAGGAGACCCCGGGGACGACCCACGACACCCTGGAGAGACTATGTCTTTCGGCTGGCCCGGGAACGCCTCGGGATCCTCCCGGAAGAGCTGGATGAAGTGGCTGGGGAGAGGGAAGTCTGGGCATCCCTGCTAAAGCTACTGCCCCCGCGACCAGACCTCGGATAAGCGGTAGAACATGGATCGAGGGATGGATGGATGGAACTCCAAAAGGGTGTGTCAAACCAGTCAGTAAACATATCATGAATTCCACCACAGGCAGCTAGATTATTATACAAGGTCTGAATTCCTTGGTAAAATTGACCATTTACCACTACTTCCAAATGTTTAAAAGGAAGCAGATCCCTGTTAACCCAGTCAAATGCATTTTCAAAGTCAACAAACCATGCAAAGGTGGGTTTACATACAGCTTGTGTAGTTCTTCGAATAGATACTAATATGTGACCATTTGTCTTTCAGATCCATGCCAACTGTCGTATTAGGAGGGTGTATTTCTCAGACAGGCTCTACTCCGAGGATGAGCTCCCAGCAGAGTTTAAACTCTATGTCCCTGTGCAGAGCCAGAAGGCCAAGGTGACAAAGACACTTCATTGCTGTGTGACAGCAGTTTGGATTTTACAGAATAGAATGTATATTTATTTGTACTATTGGATGTAGGTCTCATGCCACTTTTTTTTTCTTGCAGCAATAGAGGTCCTGAACGAACATGCACCATTTCCCCAAACCTGAGGCATTTTTGAGCTGTATAATTTAGTGTGGGTGTGTGTGTATTCATATGATTATTGTCGATTGTGCTGTTTCTATGATAAGTGTTTTTTTTCATATTTGTGAATAAAGGACAGATTAAGTATTCTGGCCATAGTCTGTTTGTTTAGCACATTGGACCTTTACAGTAACATGTTTGAGAGGGTTCAGTGTGCAAAGTTTAAGGGGAATGAATGCTAATGGGAGAGGCTCACTGGTGTTTGTTGTAGGCTTTACACGATCAGGATTTTGGGGGCCGATCACTGATCAGTGAGTTTAAAAAAACGATCAACGATCCAATCACAAGATGGAGGAATGTCTATTGAAATTACCTGTTCATTTACTGTATGTACTTGTGTACTTAATTTCTCAAAAAAAGTATATTTACAATCAATAATGTATCTTTGTTCCTCTATTTATGCCAGTGAGGCATAGTGACAGACAGAAGAAATGAATGGTCTTCTATGAGATGGCAGGACGTAAATACAGTAATTAATATATCCACTTTTTGTGACATTTTTGTTTGTTGGTGTGGCGTGAGATTTTTCAATTGTAAAATATGTGCCTTGGCTCCATAAAGGTTGGAAATCACGGCGCTAGTCAGGTCATGTATTCTAATCAGTCAGGTCAAACCAACATTACATGATAGAAATAATGGGTGCTAACTTCCTGTAATTAAATTACTTTAGTTTTAATTAAATTACTTCACTCCACACCGAAACCTTAGCGCATGATTCAACAGAACGGCGGCATGTTTACGTCCACCCCTTCGTGCTACCACTCGCTTGCTAGGCTACATAAGTTTTTGTTGACTGCTCGCGAGCCGTGTCATATCAAAAGTACGTGAACATACCTCACGCAAGCCTTAAACGAACGTTTTCCCCCATTTTGTCCTTATAATACCGTCGGCGCGCTGCACTCTTGTTGTCGTCGCCACGGTAACGAGTGTATCCGGTCGCATTTGAGTTGACAAGATGAAGCCCAATGATCGTCCGACGTCTTGTCTGTTCCACACCGCCGACGTTTTTATTTTATTTTTTTAAATAACTTTTAATAACCGTCAGATATTTACAGTACTATGTCAAAAGACACGAGACAAGGCTCAATATAAACTAGCCTTTCGGCGAATTATGACGTTAAAGCCGATCAGCATAAAATGCTAAATATCGGCCGATACCGATCAGCCGATAAAATCGGTGTAAAGTCTAGTTTGTTGATGGTACACGGTAATTGCTTTCAGAAGTAGAGAGGGCTACATCCTTTGCTCACATTCAGCCAAATAAAACAAAACTGATAGAAAACATACTAAAAACCGATTTTTAAAAAATTTTCAAAGTCGCCGCAGTCTGTCGCTAGCCTCACATATTTAGATTCACCAACCAAACCTGATATGTCTGTTTTGTACATTGTCATTTTGGTTTTGGTTTTTACTACATCTCAACATCCATCCATCCATTTTCTACCGCTTATCCGAGGTCGGCTCGCGGGCGCAGTAGCTTTAGCAGGGACGCCCAGACTTCCCTCTCCCCAGCCACTTCATCCATCTCTTCCGGGGGGATCCCAAGGCGTTCCCAGGCCACCCGAAGGATGTAGTCTCCCCAGCGTGTCCTGGGTCTCCTCCCGGTGGGACGTGTCCGAAACACCTCACCTGGAAAGCGTCCGGGAGGCATCCGAATCAGATGCCCCAGCCACCTCATCTGGCTCCTCTCGATGTGAAGGAGCAGCGGCTCTACTCTGAGATCCTCCCGGATGACCGAGCTTCTCACCCTATCTCTCAGGGAGAGCCTCCACTTGGGGCAGCTTTGGCGGAGTCCAACCCTCACCGGAAACGAGTCCGACTTACTGCCGGATATGCAGAACAAACTCTCACTCCGGTCGTACAGGGACCGAACAGCCCGTATCAGGGGGCTCGGTACCCCATACTCCCGAAGAACCCCCCACAGGACCCCCTGAGGGACACGGTCGAACGCCTTCTCCAAGTCGAAAAAACACATGTAGACTGGTTGGGTGAACTCCCATTCACACTCGAGGACCCTGCCAAGGGTGTAGAGCTGGTCCACTGTTCCACGGCCAGGACGAAAACCACACTGTTCCTCCTGAATCTGAGATTCGACTTCCCGACGGACCATCCTCTCCAGCACCCCTGAATAGACTTTACCAGGGAGGCTGAGGAGTGTGATCCCTCTTAAAAAGGGGGACCACCTCCCCAGTCTGCCAATCCAGAGGCACTGTCCCCGATGTCCACGCGATGTTGCAGAGGCGTGTCAACCAGGACAGCCCTACAACATCCAGAGCCTTGAGGAACTCCGGGCGAATCTCATCCACCCCCGGGGGATATTTCAACATATCGCTCAAATTCCAAAAACTGTACAAATATTCTCCTTGAGAGCATTTATTTGCAGAAAATGAAAAATGGTCACATACCATAAAAGGTTCCGTGTATTTTTTATTGTAGTATATCAAATACGAATAGGATACGTCATTAAACGTGTCCTGTTTCTTATGTCTGGCTCCGCCCATCGCATATTAAGCCAATGACAAACACTCTGAATAAAGTTGTCCGGTATATGAAAGTTATAAACCGGAAATAGCAGATACTATTGGTCAAAATAAAGCACAGCACATTCAAATTTACCAGTTTTGTCAAGTGCAATATTTCGTGTGAAACGTAAAGTTATAGACTTCTAACAGTATAATACAACATAATCAAACGTGTTTAATTGCAACGCTATGATATGTTTTTGAATTCAAAAACACTTTGGGAAACGTCGATGTTTATTATTTTGAAAACACTAACCGGACTGCAAACACTTGGTGAGTCGTCCGCGCTTGGCATGGCAAAAAGTACAAAACAGGAACCCGGGGTGTTTATCATGAGCGCCCGATTCTTTTAAGCTATCGGTCCCTCGGAGCTCATCTTCATTCTTGGATGTCGTGACCGTCACCGTCTCTGTGGGTTGAATTGGTGCCACCCTACTAGTTTAACGCATCCCAAATATTAGTGCTCATTGGTTTGTGTCAACATGGCGAGCCGTGAAAGAGTCTTGGCTTCCCAAACGCCGGAGAAGAGAGCGTCAGTGGAGCGTCCGCCAGACTCGGACTTCTCCCATTGGGGAATAGAAGAAACCTGCCAGTACCTTCAAGGAGAAGGTCTTGGAGAGTGGCAATCTGTTTTTAGAGGTTGGTGTCATGCAATTGCAATGCTATGTTTGCTTTGAGACTTGAGCTCACAATTGCATGCTGGTTAATAATGCCGACAATAATGCAAGTTTTTTTTTTTTGTTTTTTTTTTTGTGGTCAGAACATAAAGTATATGGTGTCGCACTGCGATATCTCAAGGAGCAGGACCTGGAGAAGATGGGCATAAAGTAAGGTATTTTTATTTTTTTTCCCCCCTCAACAAACTGAATGGGCAAAGTGTTCTTTCTGTTTATCTGTCTATCAGACTGTCCTGTCCTATCTCAGAAAACAAACTTCCAGTCACAACATTAGGCACACCACCCAGAATCCAAAACATGGAACATAAAAGAAAAAAAACAACTTCAAGTTAAGATGCCGCTCTTGAATGTGGTGTAGATAAGTGGTTCTCTAACTTTTTTCTCTTACACCTCTTTGGATATTGTGTCCTGTGACAATATAAGCAACAAATGTAACAAAAGAAAGAGGAGTCTTGATTTTTCCATTCTTTAGTAATCAGTAGTTGAAAATCGGTTGCGTTCATGGTACAACGGTTTCTGATCAAAAAACGGAGAAATTTTGCTTTTTTGTTTAAAAAAAAACAAACAAAAACATGTCAAGCAGTACACTGAGTTTGACGCTAATATGTTTTGCTTTTGTGACACTTCAAACTCTAACATAACAAAAATGACTGAGAAAGTGCTTTTGATATCAAAATAATTTATTTCCAGATATACAAGTAAGTAATGCGCCATGAGCGACGCTGACTCGCCGCATGGCTGGAGTCTAATGCCAGTGGCTTTTTCACATGGCCTTCCTAATTCACTCCATGAACTTTGCCATCGTTTCTCATGATATATCATATCATACGTATAATATCTTTTTCGAGTGTGAGGTGCCCAAACGTGCGGACTGCCAACATTTTGGCATTTCTGGCCCTCATAATTGACGCGACAAGCCGAGTTGCAAACATGAATTTCAGCAAGAAGCTGGACGAGAACCTCTTCCACGCCACGTGGTTCTACGTCTGTGGAAATAAACATTTGGATTCCAGTTGACAAATATAAATGTCCACAGCAGTGAATGAGGTAAAAGTTAAATACAAACAAACTTTACTTTACTGTACTGGATGGGGAAAAAAGTTAAAGGCACATTACATATAAGTTATATAATGTGCACATTTTGAAACATGTAGCACGAGTGGTACTCCTACATTTTGAGGATCTCTTCTGTAGATTATGGGCGGTCTACCTAATGAACCCCTATGCTGCTTTTCTTTCAATCTATTTGTAACAACTTTTGATTGTTTTTTTTTTTTTTTAAATCTTTGTCAAGGCCTCTTGGTGACAAACTGCGGTTCCTGCACAGCCTGGGCAAGTTGTGGCACATAGAAGAGGGTCCTCAAACAAATAAGGTTTATGCTCACACTTCAGTTTCAAGCACTTAAATAACCAATACAAAAACGAAACTTACAATCAAGTTGGGCTTGTCGGATACACTGCAAGGAAGTGAAAGCAGGAGTGAAGCAATGGACAAAGAGGAAGAGTGTGACATGTCGAAACCAGGACAGTACCATATGATATTGCTGTGAAATCATAACCTTAAATGAAGTGTCTGCCTGTCACATTTTTCTCGCTAATGAAAGTTGACTCATTTGATTACGTAACAGTGCAAATAAAATCACGGCCAAACATTTGTTAAAGGA
Organism: Phyllopteryx taeniolatus; assembly: GCF_024500385.1. Lineage (NCBI taxonomy): Eukaryota > Metazoa > Chordata > Actinopteri > Syngnathiformes > Syngnathidae > Phyllopteryx > Phyllopteryx taeniolatus. The sequence goes on from NC_084502.1 coordinate 2,973,932, forward strand.
CTCATGTCAGACACTGTGCCAGAGGAGAAAATGCTTGCTTCGTAGATTTTTTTGTTGGTTTGTTTTGTTTGTTGTTGTTTTTGTTTAGTTTTTTTTTTTCCCAGAGAGATGGATTATTGCACAAGTGTAATTATCAAGTAACTTGCTGGTTGTGTGTTTGCTGTCCTGCCTACTGCCAGGTGTTTAACGATCCCATCCATGGGCACATGGAGCTCCACCCGCTTCTTGTCAAAATCATCGACACGCCACAGTTCCAGAGACTCCGAAATATCAAACAGTTGGGAGCGACCTACTTTGTTTTCCCTGGTGCGTCCCACAACCGCTTTGAGCACTCCATCGGGTATGCCTGTGTGTGCGTGTTTGCGTTTGTGGGCATGGAGGATTGTTTTACTCTGGGGCTGGGTGATAAGGCCTTAAAATGAAATCTCAGGTTTTTTGTTAGTTTTTTTTTTTTTTAATTCAAAACAAGTGTTGCTTTTTGTTTTTTTTCCTGCTATTAGATTTAATTTATTTCTCCTGATGTCAAACAAGCTTAGATAGTAACAGTTTTTTTTTTCCAGCAGGTTTTTGCCCCCAGCAATAACTTTCGTCAACTTCCACACAAATATTATAAATTGTTTTTCTTTACAGATAATGTGAAAATAAGTCACTATTTAAATGCTCAGCAGTTTAACACAAAATGAGCCATCAATTTGCATGGCTCGGCCAGTCAAGCGGAAACCGTGTATGTATGGTCATCTTCGTATTTTTCACAAATCAATACTATTGATCTGTCCCCACGTCGCCTGTTATTTTTACGCATTATATCAATTGAACATCTTGAAAATAGCTTTAGAACAAATCTATTAACTCTCTTGGACACTTATACTGTCTGAGAAGTGTTGTAAAACTCCGCCTCCTCTACACAGCAGCATTACGTCTCCTCGAGATTCAAAGTCTTGATGTTTTTTTTACAATAACGAGTGAAAATATATAGGTTAAATACATTTGAGTTAGCTTATTTTGTTAAAAATGGATAGCTGCAGTACTTTGATGCAGAAGGGAGCGTGTCAGCCACAAAGGTAAGATG
>NC_084502.1:5152500-5188466 GCF_024500385.1 Phyllopteryx taeniolatus
TTCACTGGAGCAACTTTACATCACAATGAATTGGGCCGAGATTCACATAAACGTTGTCTCACAGTATCACAAACCCTAACCTTGTGACTCATCTGAGTGTAGGGAAAGGAATCAACGTTCTAGAGCATTTAGTTGCATCCATTTAAAAAAATAAAATAAAATAAATCACTGGTGGGCGGCACGGTGGCCGACTGGTTAGAGCGTCAGCCTCACAGTTCTGAGGACCGTGGTTCAATCTCCGGCCCCCCCTGTGTGGAGTTTGCATGTTCTCCCCGTGCCTGCGTGGGTTTTCTCCGGGCACTCCGGTTTTCTCCCACATCCCAAAAAACATGCATGGTAGGTTAATTGAAAACTCAAATTTGCCCGTAGGTGTGAATGTGAGTGCGAATAGTTGTTTGTTTGTATGTGCCCTGCTATTGACTGGCAACCAGTTCAGGGTGTACCCCGCCTCCTCCCCGATGATAGCTGGAATAGGCTCCAGCACGCCCGCGACCCTAGTGAGGAGAAGCAGCTCAGAAAATGGATGGATGGATGGATGGAAATCATTGGTTACTTTTGGTTATTTTTCGTGCCAAAATGATGAGTTGAGAGGGGTGTACCCTTCAAAATTAAAAGCTACAAGCTTAAAACAGGAAGTCAAGTTAAAACTTTGACGTGATAAAACAATCTTAAACAAAAATAAAAAATGCTATATTTAACTTTTAGCTAAAACATTAATAAATTAATATTAAGTCAATTGGGTTAGTTCCACACACATTGGCTTTTAGTTCATAGGTTTGACATTGATACTGGTTATAAAGAACCTCGAATCAAATGTTCATTTTAGTCTATGCTGCAGGCTGCTAAGAAAATGGATGTTCATAATTTGGACACCCTTTATTTAAACCATGCAAACTTTTTTGACCCAGCCCCCTAAAAGAATTGGAATCGAGAATCGTTTGGAACCGGAATCAAACTAAGGAACAGGAATCGCTCAAATTCAAACAATGCCCAACCCTAACGTTCACTGACCCTCAAACAGCTCGCCATTGTCGATCTGACCGGGACATGACGAGTTCTGGTCTCCGCTTTCCACAAACTCCTTCCACTGTGTGTACCAGCGATGCTCCACCATGAACCTGACACACAAACACACACACACACACAAAGCGAAAGTGACACCACATTCAAAGCATGTATGAAGTCAAGTCAATGTCCCCTGGCACTATATGAGGAAATTGAGCCATTATTTAATAGCTATAAGTGACTTGTTTACTGAGGTTTTATTAAGTATACGAATAACTTGTGCTCTGGTCTTTCACTACTCAAGTTAATATCGTGCTGTATGGTAGCATAGCTAGCAACTGTTAGTATATTGTCAACTCCCATAGCAAATAGTAGAGACAGGAGGACTCGAGTCAAGTGACTTGACTTGAGTTGCCAGGTTTATGACTTGTGACTTACTTGCCAAATACTTCTGAGAGACTTGACTTTGACTTGAACTACATGACTTGACAAATTATCTAATTTAGAGTTGGAAATCTGCATTTTAATTAAGATAGTTTGCCTTTTTTTTGGGCGGGGGTGGTCATTCGCCCCAACCTGGCAACACAGTCTGCGTTGTTGCGCACCTGCCAGTGTGACATAACCACCTTGCATGAATAATAGAAGGAGCACCAAAGATAATACAATTTGGATTCAAGGATAATGTTGTTGATAAAGTCTGCAAAACGATGGCAACCTGCATGGCATGCAACTCCCGCAGAGTAAAGAGAGCAAAGACACAACAAGCACGATGTCAAACTTCATCTGTCACTACAAATCTCACAAAGACAGGTAAGCTAATTTAACAGTTTAGCTAGCTGGTCAAACATGCATATGTAAATTGGCATGTGGCTTTTATGTAACACTGACAACCGATAAGAAATTTCAAACTGCATTAACTTCAAAGAGCTCTTTATAGGAGATACTACTGACCCTGGGAACTCCCGGCACGTCTTGTTTATGCTTGAACTTACAACAAAGATAAGTGAAAGATAACATTCATTCATTCATTCCCAATACCGCTTATCCTCAGTCGGGTCACAAGCGTGCTGGAGCATATCCCAACTGACTCTGGGCGAGAGCCGGCGTTCACCCTGAACTAGTCGCCAGCCAATCGCAGGGCACATACAGTATAAACAAACAATCATTCGCACTCACATTCACACCTACGGGGCAATTTAGAGTCGTCAATGAACCTACCATGCATGTTTTTGGAATGGGTAGGAAACTGGAGTACCCGGAGAAAACCCATGCAGGCACGGGGGGAAACATACAAACTTCACACAAACGAGGACAGATTTTAACCTGGGTACTCAGAACTGTGAGGCAGATGTGCTAACCAGTCATCCATCGTTAACATTTCAGTTATATTGAAATTTAGGTTAACGATTCGTTAACATTTCAGTTATATTGAAATTTAGGTTAACGATTTACTGTACAAAAGTTTAAGGAGCTTTGAATTTGTTTAAATTTTCATTTAACTTAAAAATGCTCCCTGCATTTTTTGTTAGAATTTTAAAATAAACATGTTTATTGTCTAAGATTAAGAAGAAGAAAAGAAAAGATTTTGCAAATCTGAAAAGACTTTCACTAAACAAAATGTTGTGTTATTCAAAATTTTTTCGCCAATATTTTCCCTTTGAGTGCAACTGATTATCGGGCCCAAATCTAGGTTATCGGCCTCCTTGACTACTAATAATCAGTATCAGTAACCTTAACCCTTAAAAAAAAAAAAAAACATATCGTTAACCTCTATTACAAAAAGAGGGAAAAAAATATGTGGTACTTTACTCCATATTTGACAAGTTACCTTTGGTACTCGGCGCTGATAGTTTTTATTAATCATAAAACTTTAAAAATACACATAATAAATGTTGATAAAGAGATGGTAGAGCACAGACGGACATATAAAAATAATATTATATTTTACAACTAAACCTGACCAGGAGGAGGAGGGGCGGGGGCTTCAGACATGCTAACATTAGCAACCTGCGCTAACGGTAACAGAAGCGAACTACCTAAAGACAAAACAATGTGACCAGAAGCCGCTTCAAAGCAGCCTCGGATGTTATAAAGAGCAGCCGTGAAAGAAGAGGCGTTCATAGCAGCGGCGGCGGCTGGTTCTCACCAACTGTCACCGGCGCGGAGCTCGCAGTCCCGCAGCAGACACTCGACCTCTCGCCGCTGGCTCTCCAGGCCGGGAGCAGGCTCCGCCGCGGAGCAGCGGCTGTTGGCCGCCATGACAACGCTCAGTGAGACATTCACAGCGAGAGACGAAGGCAAAAGTCGCCGCCTTTATCAAGCCATCGACCGGGGAGCTGCGCGGACTTGTTTGCGGAAGTAGGAAGTGGGGAGGATGACGACTTCCTGCTTCGTCGGCTTTTCGTCGGAAAAGTCTGCACACTCGCGAGACACAAACGCGAATGTCGTGTGATGTGATGTGAGTTGATGCTCAATCAAGTGTTGACTTGTCCTTAGTGGCGGCGGCGGCACGCTTGACACGTTCACGTAGATTAAGTGACATGTATTAAAGTATCTTATTTGGCTGCGTCACACCGACGAGCTCGTTCACATTGGTGACGTCGTGTGTTGTGATTGAAGTATCGCGAGATCGACAGACTGGCGATTCTTGACTATCACGAGATTTGCTGCAACAGCTAGAAGACAAGAGCCAAGAACAGCAAACCCCATCCATCCATCCATTTTCTGAGGTGCTTCTCATCACTAGGGTCGCGGGCGTGCTGGAGCCTATCCCAGGTATCTTCGGGCAGGAGGTGGGGTACACCCTGAACTGGTCGCCAGCCAATCGCAGGGCACATATAAACAAACAACCATTTGCACTGACATTCACTCCTACGGGCAATTTAGAGTTGTCAATTAACCTACCATGCATGTTTTTTGGATGTGGGAGGAAACTGGAGTGTCCGGAGAAAACCCACGCAAGCACGGTGAGAACATGCAAACTGGGGATTGAACCCCGGTCCTCAGAACTGTGAGGCAGACAGTCTTAACGAGTCGTTCACCGTGCCGCCGGAACACCAAAGCCCTATATGAAAAATGAAATAATAACAAACGGACAAACATACAGCACATCAAAGGGGTGAGAACAAAGTAGAAAGATTAGCAGTTTAAGGGCGTCAGGACAGGTGAGCTTGGGGTTTGGAGAACTGGAATTTAAAGGACACATAGATTTCCCACCCACATTTTAAATGTGTCTTAACATGTCTATGGCATGCTTATGTTTAAAAAATCAAGAAATCAGGGATGCACTTCTTCTTCTTCTTCTTCTTTTCCTTTCGGCTTGCCCCGTTAGGGGTCGCCACAGCGCATCATCCTTTTCCATGTAAGCCTATCTCCTGCATCCTCCTCTCAAACACCAACTGCGATCATGTCTTCCCTCACGACATCCATCAACCTTGTCTTTGGTCTTCCTCTAGCTCTCTTGCCTGGCAGCTCCATCCTCATCATCCTTCTACCAATATACTCACAATTTCTCCTCTGGACGTGTCCAAACAATCGAAGTCTGCTCTCTCTAACTTTGTCTCCAAAACACCGAACCTTGGCTGTCCCTCTGATGAGCTCATTTCTAATTTTATCCAACCTGGTCACTCCGAGAGCAAACCTCAACATCTTCATTTCCGCCACCTCCAACTCTGCTTCCTGTTGCCTCTTCAGTGCCACTGTCTCTAATCCGTACATCATGGCTGGCCTCACCACTGTTTTATAAACTTTGCCCTTCATCCTCGCAGAGACTCTTTTGTCACATAACACACCTGACACCTTCCTCCACCCTTTCCAACCTGCTTGGACCCGTTTCTTCACCTCCTGACCACACTCACCATTGCTCTGGACGGTTGACACCAAGTATTTAAAGTCCTCCACCCTTGCTATCTCTTCTCCCTGTAGCCTCACTCTTCCCCCACCACCCTTCTCATTCATGCACATATATTCTGTCTTAGTTAGGCTAATCTTCATTCCTCTTCTTTCCAGTGCATGCCTCCATCTTTCTAAGATGTTCCTCCAGCTGCTCCCTGCTTTCACTGCAGATCACAATGTCATCTGCAAACATCATGGTCCACGGGGATTCCAGTCTAACCTCATCTGTCAGCCTATCCATCATCACTGCAAAAAGGAAGGGGCTCAGGGCTGATCCCTGATGCAGTCCCACCTCCACCTTAAATTCGTCTGTCACACCTACAGCACACCTCACCGCTGTTCTGCTGCCCTCGTACATGTCCTGTATTATTCTAACATACTTCTCTGCCACTCCAGACTTCCGCATGCAGTACCACAGTTCCTCTCTGGGTACTCTGTCATAGGCTGTCTCTAGATCTACAAAGACACAATGTAGCTCCTTCTGACCTTCTCTGTACTTTTCCATCAACATCCTCAAGGCAAATAATGCATCTGTGGTACTCTTTCTAGCCATGAAACATTACTGTTGCTCGCAAATACTCACTTCTGTCCTGAGTCTAGCCTCCACTACTCTTTCCAATAACTTCATTGTGTGGCTTGTCAACTTTATTCCTCTATAGTTCCCATAGCTCTGCACATCACCTTTGTTCTTAAAAATGGGCACCAGTACACTTTTCCTCCATTCCTCAGGCATCTTCTCACGCACTAGAATTCTATTGAACAAGCTGGTCAAAAACTCCACAGCCACCTCTCCTAGATGCTTTCATACCTCCACAGGAATGTCATCAGGACCAACTGCCTTTCCATTTTTCATCCTCTTTAATGCCTTTCTAACTTCCCCCTTACTAATCATCGCCACTTCCTGGTCCACCACACTTGCCTCTTCTACTCTCCCTTCTCTCTCATTTTCCTCATTCATCAACTTCTTGAAGTATTCTTTCCATCTAGCTAGCACACTGCTGGCACCAGTCAACATATTTCCATCTCTATCCTTAATCCCCCTAACCTGCTGCACATCCTTCCCATCTCTATTCCTCTGTCTGGCCAGCCTGTATAGATCTTTTTCTCCTTCTTTGGTGTCCAACCTGGCATACATGTCATCATATGCCTCTTGTTTGGCCTTTGCCACCTCTACCTTTGCCCTGTGTCGCATCTCAATGTATTCCTTTCGCCTCTCCTCGGTCCTCTCAGTGTCCCACTTCTTCTTAGCTAACCTTTTTCCCTGTATGATTTCCTGTACTGTGAGGTTGCACCACCAAGTCTCCTTCTCTCCTTTCCTGCCAGAATATACACCAAGTACTCTCCTGCCTGCCTCTCTGATCATCTTGGCTGCCGTGGTCCAGTCTTCTGGAAGCTCCTCCCGTCCACCGAGAACCTGTCTCACCTCTTCCCGAAAAGCTGCACAACACTCGTCCTGTCGCAGCTTCCACCACATGGTTCTTTTCTCTGCCTTTGTCTTCCTAATCTTCCTCCCCACCACCAGAGTCATTTTACACACCACCATCCTATGCTGTCTAGCCACACTCTCCCCTACCACTATTTTACAGTTGGTAACCTCCTTCAGATTACATCGTCTGCACAAGATGTAATCCACCTGCGTGCTTCTACCTCTGCTCTTGTAGGTCACCCTATGTTTGTGCCTCTTCTGGAAAAAAGTGTTCACGACAGCCATTTGCATCCTTGTTGCAAAGTCTACCACCATCTGTCCCTCCAAGTTCCTTTCCTGGATGCCATACTTACCCATCACTTCTTCATCACCCCTATTACCTTCACCAACATGTCCTTTACAATCTGCACCAACCACGACTCTCTCTCTGTCTGGGATGCTCAGAACTACTTTTTCTAGCTCCTTCCAGAATTTCTCTTTCACCTCTAGGTCACATCCTACCTGTGGGGCATAGCCGCTAATCACATTACACATAACACCCTCAATTTCAAGTTTCAGCCTCATCACTCGATCTGATACTCTTTTCACCTCCAAGACATTCTTAGCCAACTCTTCTTTTAAAATAACCCCGACTCCATTTCTCTTCCCATCTACACCATGGTAAAATAATTTAAACCCTGCCCCTAAACTCCTAGCCTTACTGCCTTTCCACCTGGTCTCCTGGACACACAATATGTCAACCTTTCTCCTAATCATCATGTCAACCAACTCCTGAGATTTTCCTGTCATAGTCCCAACATTCAAAGTCCCCACATTCAGTTCTAGGCTGTGTGCTTTCCTCTTCTCTTTCTGCCGAAGAACCCGCTTTCCACCTCTTCTTTGAATCAGGGATGCACTAATACCACTTTTTTCACACCCGGTAGAAGTACATTGGAGTACTCTCCAATACCGAGTACTGATACTTGATAATGCGATTATGTCTTGCAATTGTGATGGAAATATGTTTTACAAAAACACACTTTTCATGAACATGGGATAGGTTTCAGTCAAATATAACACTTTTTTTAGAGTAACAACTTGTCATTACTGACATTTTAACTATGGATGATTTTAATCATTATTATATACTTAGCTTATTTATTGCCAAGATAAATTTTAAAACGTTTTTTTCTTTTTCAAGCGGAAACAGAGCCCAGAGTGTGCAAAAGCAAGTGAGCGCTCAAGACAATGAAAGCATTTTTGTGGCACATGGACATAGCACAACATAGACAACAGAGTCGAATAATAATATTATCAGAAGGTAATGCTAATCTGTGCTAACACTGCAGCTCTGCTTACCTGTCGGCTTTGACATGATAGTGCTTTGGCCGTCAAAGTGGTTCTTTGACTTTTTGTCCAGCCTAGCTGCAGAGTCATTGACTGAGAAACTTGGTTGCAGGGAGTGCTTGTTGTTATTCTGCAGTAGTGCACAGGGGCTTGCTCACATTTTCACAAATAGTCACTATTTTGTTTCCCCAAAAAGTTGAGTTTTTAATGTAACTGAAAATGTAAAAAAATACAACACAATATATATTCTGCATGGCATAAAAAAAAGTTTAATGTTTTTAGGCCTTTTTAGCGTTTCGCATCTACGGCAGTGGTGGTGACGTCGTCCTGTTCTGATCCAAATATCGCGAGACTTGCGATGGTTAACTTGACGGATGCGACTTCAGGCAATTGAGAATACATGCTACGTACAGTTTCCGGAGCGGGAACGAAGGTTGTTGTAGCAGCGGCGGCTAGTGGCCAACATGGCCGACATGGAGATGACGGAGACGCCAGGTGAGAAGAAGTCAGCCGCAAAAGGTGCACACAGGACGGACGCGGAAGCCGGGGAGGGCAGCACTACGAGCACCGACTCCTACGAGCTGCCCTGGGTGGAGAAGTACAGGCCGCAGAAGCTGAGAGACATTGTGGGCAACGTGGACACTGTGAGCCGCCTGGAGGTGTTCGCCCGGGAGGGAAACGTCCCCAACATCATCATAGCAGGTCAGAATGGAGCTACTGAAGTCATGAACAACAATCGTCATTCTCACTTTTTCTCAGCGAACTCAAAAAACAAATATTTCGACTACAGAGGATTTCAAAGCTTACTTGCAATCAATGGCCACAATGGTGTATCTTTTTTTTTTTGTTTTTTTTGTTTTTTAAAGTATAGTATGCCAAAGAAAATATGCAGTCTGAAATGTGATATCACACGCACTTCCGGGTGGCAAAAGCTCAGGATCGCTGATGGCACAACTGGTAAACAAACCCTTTATGTCATTAAATTATTCATTTTGATAACACCTCACCACTGGCTGTCATCACCAGTTTCCCTTTTGGGAAAAAAATACATAGAAATATTTATTAAAAACAAACATTATTACAATATTTCGAAATATGTGGACCTATTTTTTTACATGAACTTAAAATTCTATACAGTCATAGAAAAAGGTCAGTTAGTACTCATACTCTTTTTACTAGGAGGCCACACTCTACACTTACTTTTGCACTAATAGCATTGGTGCGACACCATTTTTTTAAGGAGGTACAGCATGACCATAGCTTTTGATTGACAGTGACTCGAGAAATTATAGTTGCAAAATATGTTACTCTAAAAAACAAGTTTCTCCCCAACAAGCAGTAGAAGATAAAACAGGTCAATTAAAATTTAAAACAAAACAAAAAAAACAAAGGTATGTATGCATGTATTGTACCTCCATCCATCCATTTTCTACCGCTTATTCGAGGTCGGGTCGTGGGGGCAGTAGCTTTAGCAGGGACGCCCAGACTTCCCTCTCCCCAACCACTGCAGTAGTGCACAGGGGCTTGCTCACATTTTCACAAAGTCACTATTTTGTTTCCCCCAAAAAGTTGAGTTTTTAATGTAACTGTTAAGGATCTGGAATTTAGACATCATTAATCAAATCGAATAAGAGAAATATGGACACATCACTACATTATTTTTACTTAAATAAACGAGATCAAGCACAAAGCACTTCATCCAGCTCTTCCGGGGGGGATCCCGAGGCGTTCCCAGGCCAGCCGAAAGACATAGTCTCTCCAGCGTGTCCTGGGTCGTCCCCGGGGTCTCCTCCCGGTGGGACATGCCCGGAACACCTCACCGGGGAGGTGTCCAGAAGGCATCCGAATCAGATGCCCCTGCCACCTCATCTGGCTCCTCTCGATGTGAAAGAGCAGCGACTCTACTCTGAGATCCTCCCGGATGACCGAGCTTCTCACCCTATCTCTTAAGGGAGAGCCCGGACACCCTGCGGAGGAAACTTATTTCGGCCGCTTGTATCCGGGATCTTGTTCTTTCGGTCACGACCCACAGCTCGTGACCATAGGTGAGGGTAGGAACGTAGATCGACCGGTAAATTGAGAGCTTCGCCTTTCGGTTTAGCTCCTTCTTTACCACAACGGACCGATACAAAGTCTGCATCACTGCAGACGCTGCACCGATCCGCCTGTCGATCTCCCGTTCCATTCTTCCCTCACTCGTGAACAAGACCCAAGATACTTGAACTCCTCCATTTGGGGCAGGATCTCATTCCCGACTTGGAGAGGGCACGCCACCCTTTTCCGACTGAGGACCATGGTCCCAGATTTGGAGGTGCTGATTCTCATCCCAGCCACTTCACACTCGGCTGCGATGTACTCCAGTGAGAGTTGGAGATCACGGCTTGATGAAGCCAGCAGAACCACATCATCTGCAAAAAGCAGAGATTCAATACTGAGGCCACCAAACCGGACCCCCTCTACGCCTCGGCTGCGCCTAGAAATTCTGTCCATAAAAGTTATAAACAGAATCGGTGACAAAGGGCAGACTTGGCGGAGTCCAACCCTCAACGGGAACGTGTCCAACTTACTGCCGGATATGCAGACCAAACTCAGACTCCGCTCGTACAGGGACCGAACAGCCCGTATCAGGGGGTTCGGGACCCCATACTCCTGAAGCACCCCCCACAGGACTCCCTGAGGGACACGGTCGAACGCCTTCTCCAAGTCCACAAAACACATGTAAACTGGTTGGGCGAACTCCCATGCACCCTTGAGGACCCTGCCAAGGGTGTAGGGCTGGTCCACTGTTCCACGGCCAGGACGAAAACCACACTGCTCCTCCTGAATCTGAGATTCTACTTCCCGAGGGACCCTCTTCTCCAGCACCCCTGAATAGACCTTACCAGGGAGGCTGAGGAGTGTGATTTCCCCCTGTAGTTGGAACACACCCTCCGGTCCCCCTTCTTAAAAAGGGGGACCACGACCCCAGTCTGCTAATCCAGAGGCACTGTCCCCGATGCAATGTTGCAGAGGCGTGTCAACCAGGACAGCCCTACAACATCCAGAGCCTTGAGGAACTCCGGGCGAATCTTATCCACCCCAGGGGCCTTGCCACCGAGGAGCTTTTTAACCACCTCGGTGACCTCAACCCCAGAGATAGGAGAGCCCAGACTCATGGGAAGGCGTGTCGGTGGAATTGAGGAGGTCTTCGAAGTATTCTCCCCACCGACTCACAACGTCCCGAGTCGAGGTCAGCAGCGCCCCATCCCCACTATACACAGTGTTGGTGGTGCACTGCTTTCCTCTCCTGAGACGCCGGATGGTGGACCAAAATTTCCTCGAGCCGTCCGGAAGTCTTTCTCCATGGCCTCACCGAACTCCTCCCATACCTGAGTTTTTGCTTCAGCGACCACCAAAGCTGCATTCCGCTTGGCCAGCCGGTAATGGTACTGTACCTTTTCAGCATAAATGGTGCCTTCACAGATGTGTTACCTATGCCATGGGTACTAACACATCACATTAAAAATTAATAAATAAATATTTTTTTAAAAATGTAAATGCACACTTTTCCACTTTGCATCAGTCCATCTCGAGGCCAGAGAAACTGGCAGCGTTTCTGTATGTTGTTGACATATGGCTTTCGCTTTGCCTGGTAGAGTTTTAACTTGCATTTGTAGATGTAGTGATGAGCTGTGTTGACTGACAGTGGCTTTCTGAAGTGTTCCTGAGCCCTACGTGGCAATATCCTGTACACAATGATGCAGGTTTTTAATGCAGAGCCGCCTGAGGGATCAAGAGTCATGGGCATTCCAAATGTTGATTTTCGGCCTTACCGCTTACATGCAGAGATTTCTCCAGATTCCCTGAATCTTTTGATGATGATATGGACCGTAGATGATGAACTCCCTAAATTCCGTGCAATTGTACGTTGAGAAACATTGTTCTTAAATTATTGGAATATTTGCTCACGCAGTTGTTCACAAAGTGATGAACCTCGCCCCGTCCTTGCTTGGGAAGAAAGGAGCCTTTCGGGGATGCTGCGTTGAAACCCAAACATGACACTTGCTTTCAATTAACCTGGAATGTTCCAAACATTTATTTATTTTTTTAAGGATTTCTCAACTTTTTATTTTGTTGCCCCTGTTCTAGCTTTTTTGGAACGCGTTGCAAGCATCATATTCAAAATGAGAGAATATTTGCCGCCCCCAAAAAAACAATAACATTCATTGGATTTAGCATGAAATATCTCTTCATTATAGTTTATTCAATTGATATAGGTTGAAACATGTTTGCAAATCATTGTATTTTGTTTTTATTTACATTTTACACAACGTCCCAACTTCATTGGAATCGGGGTTTGTATATTACTGCCAGCGTTCCGTCTCAGTTGGAAGCAATTTACCTCACGTAGCATCTTCATTTCATTCACTTCATTGACACTTAACAAATTCAAACTATGGCTATACCATGTTTTCTCAACGGCTCTGCCTTGGTCAAATGACATGGAAGGGTTTTGTTTACTAGTGCTGCCATCAGAGAAAGCTCTGTCCTTTTCCACCCGGAAATATGTGTGACGGCAGGATGACGGCTGGCTCAAAGCATTCGAGATGGCCCCTAAAATGAGCCTATTACACCACAGCAAGAAATAGGCATTAAAAATATGTCTGTAGTTCTTGATCCTTGGGGTATTTTCACAGAAGTTATTAAGACGCCTGGGACAACTTTGAAAATGTGACCAAATGCGTAATATGTTTAAGACAGCGATATCGTTTTACAATAAAACTCACTCGGACTGGGAATCTGTAAAAGGACAACTCCTCTGATGTTTGTGATTCAGGTCCCCCCGGAACCGGAAAGACCACCAGCATCCTGTGTTTGTCCCGAGCGCTGCTTGGCGCCTCCATGAAGGACGCCGTGCTGGAGCTCAATGCATCAAACGACAGGTAAGATCACTTTTTGTTTTTTTGCTGATTGACGTCACGGCCTTGACGCTTTGGTGTGCGCAGGGGTATTGACGTGGTGAGGAACAAGATCAAGATGTTCGCACAGCAGAAAGTGACGCTGCCCAAAGGACGACACAAGATCATCATCTTGGACGAAGCTGACAGGTGAGCCAAGGCCCTGTTTAGAAACAGCGAAAAAGGGTACTTGCAGTGTTTACACTAGACCAACTGGGAAAGGTTTTCCTTTTTAATACACAAAAACGCAGTTAGCAGAAGCATTTTAAAATTGATTTACTGATGCGACTGTATTTAGCATATGGGAACATTCATCCTCCAAAGCCAGTTTGACGTAGCAACAAGACATTTGGTAGGCATGTCTATCATGAGTAGATCCACAAAAAACTCTCAAGAAGCTGCCCCAAAAACAAAGGAAGTCTACCATTTTGGTTTGAATTGGCCATTTTAGGGTGTTTTAAGCAATTTGCAGGGATCCTTTAATATTTGGAAAATTCAGCTCCCGAAGCCAATTTGACTTAGCAACATGAAATTTAGTAGACATGTATATCATGAGTAGACCCCAAAAACAGTCTCCAAAAGCCATGCTTGAAAAGACTGGTTTGAAGCGGCCATTTTAGGCTCATGTTGGCCATGACCACTGGTTGATAGATATTTTGTCCCATCGCTACCAAATTTACAGCATGTATGCTAGACATATGGACAACACTGCACTGTTAAACATTATAGAGTTTTTGTCATGGTGTGTAAGCGAAGCATGGCGGTAAAGTTTAAGGATATTTAATAAAAGAACAAATGCTAAAGTAAACTCCACAAGGATAGAACATCTGTGTCATGGACTAATTGTGAGAGCAAAGAAAACAATTTTAGTTTTCAAATTAAGACTTGGAGTAATGTTTTCAGGGGACATTTTGATCAAAATTGATAACCCCGATCATTTCGGTCACAGTATTTGCAATATGAACTGTTTTTCTGTTGCTAATAATTGAGTTACCAGGAAGTAGGGCTGGGCGATATGGCCTTAAAATAAGATCTCCCTTTTTTTTTTTCACTAAAATAAATTTTCCCATTTTAATAATTTCCCCCATTTAGCTTATAAAAAAAGGAAGTGCCTGTGACATTGTTCAAAACATATTTACTTTTTTTTCCTCGTAAAAAACTAAAATAAAATAAAATGTGTTTCTCCTGATACCAAACAAGCTTTGAAAATGTTTTTCTAGCAAGTTCCACAGTACCCCCCCCCAGGAATTTTCGTGGATGTGTATGTGGGTACCAGAATGTTTAAAATATGTAAACAGTATTTATACTTTACATATTTGAGACAAAGATTACAACAGTACATGTATTTACTTAAATCTTTAATTATATAACCTTATACAGTAATTAACATTTACTTTGTCCTGATAATATTGTCCAAACCCACTGTCTTTTCCCTGCAATCAGCAATCCACAATGCCAATGCAGCTTCCATTTTCACAATTCTCTTATTACGCGGAGTTACCACACGTTTTGCTTCCTTATTGAAGGTTATTGAAGGAGTTTTGCGGATGTTTGCTTCCTCTTTCTTTATGTACTGCACTATAGAATCATTCACGCCATAATGGAGTGCCACAGATGCATAGCTTCTGCGCTCTTTGATCAAATCTAAAAGTTTCACTGTTTCGCTGATGGTCATCATCATCATCTTCTTCCTCTTGGGCACCCCGGAGAAAGCTTTCGCAGGGGCACAGCGCTTCGGCGGCATTGTAAGGGCTTGCTTAACTAATCAATAGGATTATCGCTTAAACAAAAAAAGTTATTGCGAACACAACAGCGTGGACGAGACTGGCGAGACACAACAAGGGAAGATGCTGAGTGAGGCTGCGATGATGCGCAGCCAATCAGCTCATGGGATGAATCCACTTGTGCTCTCATTGGTCGAAGTCACGCCGGGACCCAATCACGCGCCTTGTATGAGTGCCCGTACAGTACAGGCATGTACAGGTATGTACAAAGCCTCTGAGTCAACTCATCTCTTTGTTTGGCATGCAGGGAAACCTCTTGCACGCATCAACATGAAACAACGTGTCTTTCCGCAATATGGCTGCCGATATGGCTGTATTTTTTATTTTTTAATTAATTTTTTTATATGAATATTTTTGAAAAACCCGCGAACCACTGAAGCCGCAAAACATGAAGCGCAAAGTGGTGAGGGAACACCGTACATGAGCTTTGTTATGGAGCGACTAACTTTTTCTCTTAGACATTCCTCAATAAAATATGAACAATATTGAAAAAAATGACGTTTTCTTGATGCAAAACCACACGGAAGCTTCAAAGAACTGTTTTATTTCGAACCAGAAAACTTGATTGATTGACGAGATGGCTTTTTTTCACATTTTATTGCTGACAGCTGTTGGTTTAAAAATGAAAATGCTTAATGGAAAAGTGTTTAAGTCACAGCAATAAGAGGGGTGAAAAAACTTTCCAGATAATGTAAAAATAAGTGTTTCCTCTTGGGGGAAAAATGTCCCTTAATAGTGCAGGCAGTGGAACCCAGGCAGAGGCATTACCACTGTTATAAGATCACCTATATTAGTCCCACAATGGGAATTTGCAAATTTCATTTTGTTTTGGTCCACTTCCAACTTTGAAATCCTCCCCGCCTCCAGTATGACTGACGGCGCTCAGCAGGCATTGAGGAGGATCATGGAGATCTACTCCAAGACGACGCGCTTCGCCCTGGCCTGCAACGCCTCCGATAAGATCATCGAACCCATCCAGTCGCGCTGCGCCGTTCTGCGCTACTCCAAACTGACCGACGGCCAGATCCTGGCGCGGCTGCAGGATGTGGTGGAGAAGGAGCGGCTGTCAGTGTCCGACGACGGCCTGGAGGCGGTCATCTTCACCGCACAGGGGGACATGCGGCAGGTGAGGATTCCTGCAACGACGCGCTTCTTCTTCTCGCAGGGTTTTTCTTGGCTCAAATTGAGGCGGTTTTGATATGCCATGTCCCTCAGTGATTCAAACTAATACTTTTTCTGTCTGTGAAATATTTATGCGCATTTATTTTTTCTTTGTTTTCTCTTTCCTAAATCATATACTGAAATAAAAAAAACAGAAATACAGGAATCAGCAAAGTTGACCAACTTTGCTACTGCTGGGGCCGCCTCCCAATTTTATATGAAAGAAAACCCTTATTCTTCTCACGTCGCCAGGCGCTGAACAACCTGCAATCCACCAATTCGGGCTTCGGTCACATCAACAGCGAAAACGTGTTCAAGGTGTGCGACGAACCGCACCCCTTGCTGGTGAAAGGCATGTTGGGACACTGCGTGGACGGAAACGTGGACGAGGCGTACAAGGTGGTGGAGCAGCTGTGGGCGCTGGGCTACTCGCCGCAGGACATCATCGGGAACATCTTCAGAGTATGCAAGACCTACCAGATGGCCGAGTATCTCAAATTGGAGTTCATCAAGGTGAGGCGGCCTCTTGGAAAGTCTTGTATTTAACAACAACAACAATAACAAAAAACATCGAAATGGCTGCTTGCTTAATTAAGTCTGTAAAGATCCAGCATCAAATTGGCCACTTGAAGACACGACCGAGTCGTCTTTGAAATGTCAGAACCTCCACATGCCAATTCCAGAATTTGTGCCTCCAATCAGATACAGCTATATAAGATCACAGTGCTACCAAACTTAATATCCATCTATTTTCTGGATCGCTTATCCTCACTAGAATTATTATTTTAAGCATAGATTGAAGATGCATTTCTTCAGCAAACCTCATCAATTTTTAATTTTGAAACCTAAAACCATAACCTCCTTTGTATCATGTCATTGTCATTTGCTTTTTCTACAAGCGAAGGGGAAAATAATCTGAGATTTTGTTTTAAGGCCATATCACAGAGGCCTACTGTAGTATAAAAGAATAATATAAAAAAAATCGTTAACTACACCAGTTATTCAATATAATCAATTATGCAATTCCGAGTATATCAAGTGATTGGAAGCAGAGAATGATGCTTGGGAGGGTGGGGGGCGACAACATCCTGACTTGTGAAAAGTGCTGACTTTGAACCCAGCGGTTTTCTTGCTTGTAGGAGATCGGTTACACACACATGCGCATCGTGGAGGGCGTCAGCTCGCTGCTGCAGATGGCGGGACTGGTGGCTCGTCTTTGCAGTAAGACGGCGCCTCCTGCTGCCAGCTAGTGGCACTGAGGACATCAAACCAGACCACCTGGAATAAATCACTTGACTTTATCACGATGTGCATCATTTTGTAGCCTTCCAGAATTAAAACTCCACCTGGAATAAATCACTTGACTTTATCACGATGTGCATCATTTTGTAGCCTTCCAGAATTAAAACTCACATTCCTTGCTAATAAATAAACATTTGAATTTCATTTTTCCCTGATGAACGTTTGAGGCAGAAGCGACATGAGTTGCTCTTCACGTCAACTTTTATTACGTTAGTCCAAACATTTCACTCAAATGCTTCAGTACAAAGCTGTAAAAAAGACATATTTACACACAACAAAATCTTTGAAGACTTCCGCCATGGTCCACTAGGGGGAAGTATTCCACTAAAACATCCTTTAAAGAATGCTGTGGTAAACCAGTGATTCCACCCATATCACGGGTGCCACGGGAAATTATCCAATTTCACTGAGATTACATATACCGTGTTCCCTCGCCGCTTCACGTTTTGCGGCTTCAGTGCTTCGCGGGTTTTTCCAAAATATTCCAAAAAGACGCGTTGTTTCATGTTGATGTGGGCGAGAGAAGGTTTACCTGTATGCCAAACAAAGAGATGAGTTGACTCAGAGGCCTTTTACATGCCTGTACTGTACGGGCACTCAGTGATTGGTTCCCGGCGCGACATTGACCAATGAGAGCACGAGTGGATTTATCCCGTGAGCTGATTGGCTGCGCATCATCGCAGCCTCACCCAGCATCTACCCTTGTGTCTCGCCAGTCTTGTCCACGCTGTTGTGTTCGCAATAACGTTTTTTGTTTAAGCAATAATTTTATTGATTAGTTAAGCAAGCCTTTACAATGCCGCTGAAGCGCTGTGCCCCTGCGAAAGCTTCCTCCAGGGTGCCCAAGAGGAAGAAGAAGATGATGACCATCAGCGAAAAAGTGAAACTTTTAGATTTGATCAAAGAGGGCAGAAGTTATGCATCTGTGGCACTCCATTATGGCGTGAATGATTCTACAGTGCGGTACATGAAGAGAGAGGAAGCAAACATCCGCAAAACCTCTTCAATAGCCTTCAATAAGGAAGCAAAACGTGGTAAATCCGCGTAATAAGAGAATTGTGAAAATGGAAGCTGTATTGGCATTGTGGATTGCTGATTGCAGGGAAAAGACATTGAGTTTGGACACTAATATTATCCGGACAAAGTAAATGTTAATTACTGTATAAGGATTTATAAAGATTTAAGTAAATACGTGCACTGTTGTAATCTTTGTCTCAAATATGTAAAGTATAAATACTGTTTACATATTTTAAACGTGGTACCCACATACACATCCACGAAAATTCCTGGGGAGGGGGGGCAAATCCTCCTTCGCGGTTTTTCACCTTTCGCGGAGGGTTCAGGTCCCCATTAACCGCGAAAAACGAGGTCAGGCAGCGCAATTAAATGTTCTTTCACTAGATGGCAGAAGATAATTCACCTTTTGTGTTTATATGTTAGATACTTTCTGTGACATTTTTGTTTGGTGGTGTGCCATGATTTTTCTCCATTGTAAAATATGCGCACTGGCTAAATAAAAGTTGGAAAACTAGTAAATACAGAAACCATTCAACACAAAGTATTCAGATAATCTGTCATCCATTGACCATCACCTGTGTTAGACAGGTAGTTTGTCACAGTTACCGTGTTGAAAGTGCAACTTTCAATTACTCTCTCGAAAGTAGTAGAACTAATTACATTTGATTGCTTAATTTTGAATGAATGCAGCGATAGGACCTTTTTGCAATTAAACATTTGTTAATTACACAAAAACTGATCACAAAGCATGACGAACATGATGTTTCATAAAAAAAGTCCATTATTATAAAGATGAAACTTTAAAAGTCAAATGTTCTTTTTTGTTCAAAAGTGTAACAATCTAACCTTTTCAATATCTCAGACGAATAGATTGCGGGACAAGGTGGCGCTTGGGGGTGATATGTGGAAAAATATGCCATGTTTGAGATGACAGCAAAAGGGCACATGATCAAAGAGCCAATCACAAGCGTCGACTTTCGAAGGAGGAAGTGATGTGAATAAAATCTGAGATTTTGCAGCTATTTTTCAAATGTGACTAATTGTAATGGAAATTTCCCAAACCAACTGTAATTTAATTACACATTTTCTCCCAAAGGATTACAATAACAGATTTTCTAATTAAATTACATAATAATCACATGTAGTTGGTTACGCCCCAACCACTCATACAATATGAACTTGTTTTCATGCCAAAAAGTCCACAAGCAGCATGCCTGGTTGTCTCCCCAACAAGACTGAAACATTTCAAAAGGAGAGAAAAAATAAATAAACAACACATTTTGTAATTTACATTATTACCCATGCTAGCGTCACCTCGCGCCACTGAGCAGCACATAAAGTTATTGAAAAGCACATTCACTAAGTTTTCCACGAAAAACACAAATAAAGGGGTAATAACAACAATGAAACGAGCTGCTGACCTGCATGACTTGTGGATGTCCCCACAGTCCGCCAGCTAGAGGAAAAACAGAATTATACCACATGGAGTACACACGACGTTTCGAGCTTGCAAATGGCACGCAAATTAACTACTTTCAAGTCAGTACAGAGGACATTTTATGTAAAAGCTTTACTGTGATGTCACAATCATGACACAATACTCACCGCCACAGTTTTTCCACCCATGAGTTGCCCGCTAGGCTGAATGAAGATCTGCCATTTTCAAGCCACTACACTGAAGAACTACTCTTGTTAAAGTCAAACGGTAAGCCGATCTGCCGTGCTAGCACAGACTATCATTGGCTAACACCAATAATGGTGTTAATTTTTCTCAGACTGAGCTGTTTAAGAACAAGTCATCCTTGCAACACACTAGCTCTTCCCTTGTTGTCATGGTAACAACAGGGCAGGGAGATCTTGTGTAGTGAGCAGTGGCTCATTTGCATGACACAGATCCACCTCAAAAAAAGGCTAATTTCATCCATCCATCCATTTTCTGAGCCGCTTCTCCTCACTAGGGCCTGTCCCAGCTATCATCGGGCAGGAGGCGGGGTACACCCTGAACTGGTTGCCAGCCAATCGCAGGGCACATACAAACAAACAACCATTCGCACTCAGTCACACTAACGGGAAATCTAGAGTCTCCAATTAATGCATGTTTTTGGGATGTGGGAGGAAACCGAAGTGCCCGGAGAAACCCCACGCAGGCACGGGGAGAACATGCAAACTCCACACAGGCGGGGCCAGGGATTGAACCCCGGTCCTCAGAACTGTGAGGCTGAGGCTCTAACCACTCGGCCAGGCTAATTTCAACAAGGCAGAAATTGTGTGTGAAAGGTCACATAAAATTGTTTATACTTTGCAGATTGTGGCAAGAAATATGTGACAGACATGTTATTAGGACACCTGGGAAATCTTACATTGTGGAAAAAATGCATAATATATATCCTTTCAAGAACGATCTAAAAGAAAACTGCTCACAGAGAAAGATAAAGGCTCACCCTATTCTGCTTCCTGTCAGTGAAAACCAAAGGCCATTGCATGCACAAATGTCAGGTACCTTGAGCAGTGTGGTCTTGGTGGGGTTCAGTCTGGAGTTACACTCCACCTGGATGTGGAGGGACGGACAGACACACACTTCAAGTTACCGTTCATCCATACAATATCCACATACGTGTTTGACTCAGTGTGTGCTCACGGTTGAGTCCGACATCATGGTAGGTGAGGATGGTGGGCTGGTTACCCTTAGCGACGCTTCTCATGGTCACATGCAGCGCACAGTGGTCGTCTCCACGTCATACTCCTGGACAACGAATACAAGCGCGCTCACACATTGATCATCAAAACATTAAAAGGAAGATTTACTATTTTAATGTCTTAATTACAAACAGTTATGAGTCAGGCGTGCCTGTCCACCTAGCCGTGAGTGAGCCCTCAATTTCAGGCCTACTTCGATGTCACAGTCGGGCTGATTTACATAATACCGCCATTACACCGGGTGTTTTCCCCCCATGACTTGGCAGTTTGGCTAGCAAAATAGCTGTCATTTTCAAGTGGACTACATGGAGGCATTATAATGTCATAGATAAAGGGTAAGCAGAGCTGCAGTTCTTAGGTAAAATCGTCATGGTAACAAAAACTGTAATCGGCATTGGACCTGTGGTAGAGTGGGCAGAGTGAACAGTGGTTTATTTGCATGAGACAGAACCACTCCCCTCCGCCCCCCCAAAAGTGAGTGACTTCAACCACGGTGTTAAAAGTGGATGTTAAGCGTACTTTAATTATTTATCCTTTGTGGATTTTGACCCCCCAAAAATGTCAGGAGAGCTTTTATTATAATACCTGGGAACTCTTTTAAATAGTGAAAAAAGCATTTTTTTGAAAGATTTTTTTTTCTTTTCATGATTTGGAAAATAAGAATTTTAAATAAAAACAAAAATTCACATATTTGGGAAACATTTATTGAAATTACAACTAAAGATATTTTTTTGTGTAATCATTTGAAAAAATATTAAATGAATGATTTGCCCCCAATGATTTGGACAGAAAGAAAACAAATAAAACAAATGTCATAGACCGCCTGCAATTCCATTATTGTAGCCGGGAGGGCGCTTTGCGTTCTCTCTCTCTCTCTCTCTCTCTCGCTCTCTCTCTCTCTCTCTCCCCCTCTCCCTCCCTCCCTCCCTCTGTTTTCAGCACCTGTCTCCAATCAGCCTTTTCACCACCAGTATATAAACCTGCCAGGAACTCCTCGCTGAAGTATTGGAGTTACTTTCAGTGGTACCACGGCCCATTTACCTCACGTAAGTCACCCTATTCCTCGTTCCCTTTTTCACTCCTGTGTCTCCTTGTTCCAGTGTGTTCCCCCCCCCCCCCCCCCCCCCCGTGTTCCTGATCCATGTAATTCCTGCCGCCAAGCCAGCCGCCTGTCGTCACCAATACCTGCCACCTGTCCACACCGCCGCCTGCCAACCCACTTAGGACCATCGCCATTACCTTTCATCAATAAACTATTCATCCTTTCACATCTGCCAACGACTGCTCTTGGATCCAGCCACTCTCTATTCGTGTCAAAATGTTTCCATAATAAAAAAAAAAATGGACGTCTCATTATTAAAGGCTTTCCAATAAAGGCCTGATTTCTATTCCCATTATTTACAATAAGGAAAATGGTATCCGAATATAAACAAAAGGAAAGTGAACCAGCGTTCCGGAAGAGGTTGTGTTTGACGTGAGAGGTTCCGCTGCATATCCACATTTACAAGCAGCCATCAGGGATCCCAACCGGTCAGAACATGAGATGTGCGATGCAGGTCGTACTATAGCAGACAGACGAAGGCAAACCTCTCATTTGCTGTAACCATTACAAGAACTGTAAGGTTTTATAGTCATTTAGCAAAGCTAAATTAATGTAAAAAAAAAAAAAAAAGCGAAATCGGATATAATGTAAATTTGAGAACATTTACTGTGCAGATCTCAAAAGTCAAGATAAAATTTTAGCACTCTCAGAACATATAGGCTATAAAATATATTTATGGACATGGTAGTTGGAAATATGTGGGTTTAAGGTGTGTATATATGTGGGCATGTATATTTGTGTAAATATATAAACGTTCACATACAGTATAAGTTAAGTACATGATCATGTAGGTGCCTTTTAAGATTAATATATGTACTTTACTTATGAACAGTGCCGTGAAAAAGTATTTGCCCCCCCTTCTCAAATTCTTCTTTTTTTGCATAGTTTCCCCAATTTAATGTTTATGATTATCAAACAAATATATCATATCAGAATCATCTTTATTTGCCAAGTATGTCCAAAAAACACACAAGGAATTTGTCTCCGGTAGTTGGAGCCGCTCTAGTACGACAACAGACAGTCAATTGACATAGAAGACTTTTGAGACATAAAGACATTGAAAAAAAACAGTCACTGAGCAACAAAGGGTTAATAGTTATCTGGTAATGCTGGTACATTAAAAAAAAAAAAAAAGATTCTTTTTTTTTGACAATTGTGCAAAAGATGCAGAGTCCTCTAGCACTTAGAGCAGTTCGAATGACTAATATTGCAATAGTCCGGTGCAATGACCATTGTGCAAAGGGCGCCGAGACTTCAAGGAGTGTATGCAGTTTAAAGTGACGAGTAGCGCGATAATCTGGGACAATGTTGGTTGTGCAAATGTTGCAGATACTCCTCAATCAGTGTGCAAATGGAGCAGATGCTACTCTGGCATGAGTGGCCAGTATTGGTCAACAACAGATATGCAAATAGTGCAGCGTGGCGAGACTACTACAGTGAGTGCACGAGTAATATATAATTGGCCCCACAGAAATGTGACAACGAACTCAAGTCAAAAAATTGCCAGCATGTTGTAATGGAATTGTAGGTTAGGTGTTTAAGAAGTTGATCGCAAGAGGGAAGAAGGTGCTGGAATGACTGCTAGTTCTAGTTTGCATTGATCGGTAGCGCCTACCTGAGGGAAGGAGCTGGAAGAGCTGGTGACCGGGATGTGGAGGGTCCGAGAGGATTTTGCACGCTCTTGTCTTAGTTCTGGCAGCGTGCAAGTCCTCACGGGTGGGTAGTGGGGTACCGACAATCCTTTCAGCAGTTTTGATTGTCCATTGCAGTCAGAGTTTGTCCTTTTTTGTAGCAACACCAAACCGGACTGTGATGGAAGAACACAGGACTGATTCGATGACCGCTGTGTAGAACTGCCTCAGCAGCTCCTGTGGCAGGCCGTGCTTTCTCAGAAGCCGCAGGAAGAACATCCTCTGCTGGGCCTTTTTGAGGACGGAGTTGATGTTGGTCGCCCACTTCAGGTCCTGAGAGACTGTAATTCCCAGGAACTTGAAGGTCTCGACAGTTGATACAAGGCAGCTGGACAACGTGAGGGGCAGCTGTGGCGAAGGATGCCTCCTGAAGTCCACGATCATCTCTACAGTCTTGAGCGTGTTCAGCTCCAGGTTGTGTCGGCTGCACCACAGCTCCAGCCGCTCCACTTCCTGTCGATATGCAGACTCGTCACCGTCCTTGATGAGGCCGATGACAGTGGTGTCATCTGCAAACTTGAGGAGTTTGACAGCCGGGTGCGTTTGAGGTGCAGTCGTTCGTGTAGAGAGAGAAGAGCAGTGGAGAGAGGACACAACCTTGGGGCGCCCCATTGCTGATGTTGCGTGTGGATGAGGTGGTCTCTTCCAGCCTCACCTGCTGTGTCCTTCTCGTCAGGAAGGTGTAAATCCACTGGCAGATAGCAGGTGAGACGCTGAGGTCAGAGGTGTGATTGTGGTCAGACATATCAGACAAAGATAACCCAAGTAAACATAAAAATGCAGTTTTTAAATGGTGATTTTAGTGACTAGGAAATCTAAAATCTACCTGAAAAGGTAATTTTAATTTTTGGTTTTCAGACTGCCATATATATGGCTGTGTATTACATTTTGTCTCGAGACATACACTCTTATTAATTTGCTATTTTTATTTGGTTAGTCTTCGCTGTAACTAACGCAGATACAGTAAGACTTGTGAAAATTGTACTATAGCACCAACCACTCATTTCGGTGTTTCGTGACAACATAGCTTTAACACATTCACTGCCATTGACGGCATGAGTTTTAAGCACAGTTTAGCGTTCTACTCCTGTTAATGACTACGTGTCCTCCTCTCATGATAACGATACTTGTCAGAATGGTAGCTTATTCGCTGCCATGGAGGTGATGATTAGTGACTTTTAGAGGAGTGGCGTTGGCCACACTAACTGGCCAGCTGTCATGGGTGTGTGTTCCAGTTGTTGTCTTCCCCCTGTCTCATACACACCTGCTCCTGAGAGCATCTTCACCACCTGTGCCTCGTTCACCCTTATTACTACTTGCATTTAACCTCGTGTCTCATTTTTTCTAGTCGCCAGTTCATTGTACTTTGTCATCGCGTTCCAGCATTCCTTGTTTCCACGACCACAGTAAGACTAGACCGTGTTCCGATTATCGACCTAGCCTTTTTGCCTCACGCTTTTGGATACTGTTGCCTTTTTTCGATTGCCTGCCTGTGTACCGACCTCTGCCCGGATATTAAACCTCTCTTTCTGAAACTGTCCATTTGTAGTGGAGTCGTGCATTTTTTGGTCCTAGCCTCTGTTCCGTTCATGACAGAATGAACTGGCCGTAACATGGACCCAGCAGACTCAGAAACCCGGTGCGCAAAGCCCTTCAAGCGCAGGGTCAACACCTCTCGAAGCAAGATGAGCAGCTAGCTGCCCTCAACCTTCATCCAAAGGGACTGTCAGAGCATCTGGACAATATGATGAGACAGGTGGCCTCACAGTTTGAAGTGCTAATGAATATGCTTCAGAAGAAGGAACCAGCTGGCACAGCACCCGATGCTGCCACTGTACCACCGTTTCCAGGTGAAGCAGTCACCATGCAGCCACCTGCCACCTCCGCTGCTGTCTGCCCACAGCTCTCTCGACCGGATAGGTTCTCTGGAGATTCTGGGACTATTAAGCCCTTCATCACTCAGTGCGAACTCCAGTTTGAGCTGCAGGCAGCTGCCTTCCCCACCGAGCGGGCAAAAATCGCTTTCGTCATTTCCCACCTGATTGGTCGTGTGGAGGCGTGGGCGACTGCTGAATGGAGCCACAATTCCACCGCGTGTCATTCGTGGGCTTTTTTCGTAAAGACTATGGAGCAAATTTTTCAGTTTTCCACACCAGATTGTGAGGCAGCTCGCTCCCTTGTCACCTTACACCAAGGCAAGCGCAGGGTGTCAGATTACGCGATTAAGTTTCGCATTCTAGCAGCTGAGAGTCAGTGGAATAATAGGGCACTAGTCGATGCATTTTTCAAGGTCTATCCCCCGCAGTCAAGGATCGTTTGGTCCCACTAGACCTGCCGACCGACTTGGACACTCTCATCACTCTTGCCGTAAAGATCGACAAGAGACTTTTGGATCGCGAGCTGGACGGAGTTCGGTGGAGGGCTGCGTCACCGTGTACTTGGAAGACGAGCTTTGGTGACCAGCCTAACCAAAGCAGATCCCCTGTTTCCGGTCTCAATCCACTAGCTAGCGTCACCACGGATGAACCCATGCAACTTCCTCTCCCTGAGGAACATCAACAAGAGGGAAGGGCGGTGCTTCTACTGTGGGCAGTTGGGTCATTCCTTGAGCAACTGTCACGTCAAGGTTTCTGGTGCCGGTAGCAAGGGCACGGGATAGGTGAGTCTGAATTTCATGAAGGAAGACCTTGCACGGGTTCTTCCTAAAGTGACACTATGCTCTCCTGATCAAGAAATTCATACACCTGTAATAATTGACTGGTTCTGACGCAAACTTGCTCAAACTTGTTAGATGTATCCACCTTAGAACCTTTCAAATAAAACGCCACCGCAACACCTATGTGCAGATGGTAGTTTTATGGGCAAGATCACTCACCGCACCCAAACACTCACATTGACATTTCCTGATTCTCACTCGTAACGCATTAGTTTTCATGTTTTTGACGCCATGAATCATGACCTTATGTTAAGGGAACCCATGGTTGAAATTACATAACCCCCACATTGACTGGTACTCTGGGCAGGTTATATCATGGGGCAGCAATTGCGCCCAGAACTGTTTCAAGCCTCCATGTGATGTTCAGGGCTATGTTTCAAATGACAATCCACAGACCCCATCTGGGGATCCTGACTTCCCTCAAGTGCCCACCTGTTACCAGGACATTAAAGATGCTTTTTCCAAGTCCAAGGTCAAATCCCTTCCACCCCGCAGACCTTATGACTGTGCTGTTGACTTGCTGGCTGGAACCACACCCCCATGAGGGAGGTTATTCTCTCTTTCAGGGCCAGAACACAAGGCTATGAAGGAGTATGTGGATGAATCACTGGCAGCCGGGATTATTCGCCCATCTTCATCCCCTGCGGGAGCCGGATTTTTCTTTGTGGACAAGAAGGACAAGACTGTATCGATTACCGGGGTCTCAACGACATAACGGTGAAAAACAGGTACCCTCTTCCTCTCATCTCCTTTGAGTTCCTGGCAGGAGCCAAGGTTTTCACCAAACTCGACTTAAGAAATGCATGTCATTTAGTCAGGATAAGGGACGGGGATGAATGGAAAACAGCATTCAACATGCCGACGGGACATTATGAGTATTTCGTGATGCGTTTTGGATTAACTAACGCTGCAGCTGTGTTCCAGAACTTTGTCAATGATGTCCTGCGTGACATGTTGAATGTGTATGTTTTTGTATATTTGGACGATATTTTGATATTCTCCCCAGATGAGGAGACTCACATCATTCATGTCCGCTCTGTGTTGCAGCAGTTACTGCAGAATGAACTATATGTCAAGGCTGAGAAATGTGAGTTCCACAAGGCGTCCGTTTCTTTTCTGGGGTTCGTGCTGGCTCCAGGTGAAATCAAAATGGACCCTTGCAAAGTTGATGCCGTGACTAATTGGTCCACTCCCACGTCACGCAAAGACGTACAAAGGTTCTTAGGGTTCGCTAATTTCTGCAGAAAGTTCATTAGAAATGTCAGTTCTATAGCCTCGCCTTTGCATGATCTTACCTCGCCACACAGACCTTTCGTATGGAACCCGCTTTGTTAGGCAGCTTTTCAGAAACTAAAATCGAGCTTTACCTCCGCTCCCATCCTCACTTTGCCAGATCTCAAACAGCAGTTTGTGGTAGAAGTTGATGTGTCTGATACCGGTATAGGAGCAGTGCTCTCCCAGAAATGTCTCAAGGATGGAGGGGGGACATACTCCGTTTTTAGTATGGACAGATCACAAGAACCTGGAATACCTTAAATCTGCTAAGAGATTAAATGCGAGGCAGGCTAGATGGGCTCTGTTTTTCACTAGATTCAATTTCACGTTATCCTACCGACCTGGTTCTAAAAATGGTAAGCCAGATGCTTTATCGCGCATTTTCTGTGCATAGAATTCTTTGTCCGACCCTAAAACCATTTTGCCCAAGGCATGTTTCGTTTCTGCTTTTGTTTGGGACATTGAGACTGCGGTAAAGGAGGCTCTGAAGAACACTCTTCGCCCTGAAAATTGCCCTGAAAACAGGCTTTATGTGGTTCCAACCTTAAGGGGAAGAGTCATCCACTGGGCTCACACTAACCGGATTGTATGTCACCCAGGCATTGCCAAGACTCAATATGTGGTCGAATAGCGCTTTTGGTGGCCCAATGTTAGAAGGGATGTTACCAATTATGTTAATGCTTGCCAGGTATGTACAAGTCATCTCGTAAACGTCCTTCTGGGGAGTTGCGACCCCTGCCAATACCACAACGTCCTTGGTCAGACATCTCCGTAGACTTTGTGACGGGATTACCGGCCTCGAAAGGAAATACCACAATTCTCACAGTCGTGGACAGGTTCTCTAAAATGGGACACTTCATTGCACTCCCGAAACTCCCCTCAGCTAAAGACACTGAGGAGTTAATGATACATCAGGTATTCAAGTTCTATGGTTTCCCCAAGAATGTGGTATCCGATAGGGGTCCCCAATTCATTTAGCAATTTTGGAAGGAGTTTTGCAATCTGATAGATACTACTGTCTGTCTGTCATCTGGGTTTCACCCTGAAACCAACGGCCAAACGAAGAGGCTGAACCAGGACCTGGAGACTGGGCTCCGATGTCTCGCTTCACAGGAGCCACGATCCTGGTCTCAGAAACTGGTTTGTGTCTAATTCTCTCACAATTCCCTCGCCTCTGCATCTACCGGTCTATCGCCTTTTCACGTTGTGCATGGTTACCAACCATATCTATTTCAATATCTGGTGGACTGGGAGGGCTACGGGCCTGAGGAACATTCATGGGTGTCATCTGCGTTTATCGTGGATGACTTGCTCATTCGGGACTTCCACGTTGCGCATCCAGGGGCGTTAAGGGTGGGTGTGAAGTGACATTCCCTTCAGTATTTCTACACAAGACTTTTATGACTTAAAAGGTCAGAGGACAAAGATGATGACATTTTTCTTGATAACTCTAGAACCCCTTTACAAACCACATCTGCCATTTCAAAGTGAGTAAATAGCAGACATACAGCAGTTAAATAGATAAATATGATTCAGAATGCGCCTTCTGCTTTTTGCATCTAGCGTCCTCCGGTCTTCGGCTTTATCCGGCGCTGTGACGTAACACTAGCCAAACAGCCTCTTGGTTCGGCTTTGTGTGCTATTGTTCCATGCTGCTGTCCCCGTCCTTGTATATTTGTTGTATAATTCAGCAATTTCATGATGGTTTATTGTGTGGAATTTGGTTGAACAAATGGTTCAGCCAGTGGAAAAAGTTTCTTTGGCTTTCCAAGTGAAAAAGGACCAGTGGATTGGGAAAGTCAATCAACAGGGGAAGAAACGTGGTGAGCTATGGGTGCCTAGCAAGCATTCCAAACTCTGTGCTGATTACTTCGAAGTGGTGTGTTTTGAGAAACACTTAGTAGAAAGCATTGGATACACAGGTGTAGTCAGGCAGAGACTGAAACCAGCTGCGGTGCCAACTATTTTTCCTCCGGCCATCGGGACCTCAACCGCCAGCAAAAGAAAAAAATTTTGCAGCCACCATGGGGCAGTGGCGAAGCGGCGCAGACAAGAGGTGAGGATTTCTTGTACAACCCCTATTCCAATGAAGTTGGGACGTTGTGTTAAACATAAATAAAAACAGAATACTTCCCATGGGCTCACCACCTGTGGGAGGGGCCATAGGGGTCGGGTGCAGTGCGAGCTGGGTGGTGGCCGAAGGGGGGGACCTTGGCGATCCGATCCCCGGCTACAGAAGGTTGGACTCTCTTCCCCTCTGGAGTTGCCCACTGTGAGAGGCGCCGAGAAGGTGTGGGTATACTTATTGCTCCCCGGCTCGGCGGCTGTACATTGGGGTTCACCCTGGTGGCCGAGAGGGTAGCCTCCCTCCACCTTCGGGTGGGGGGACAGGTCCTGACTGTTGTTTGTGGCTATGCACCAAACAGCAGTTCAGAGTACCCACCCTTTTTGGAGTCCTTGTAGGGGGTGCTGGAGAGCGCTCCCGCTGGGGACTCCATCGTTCTGCTGGGGGACTTCAATGCTCATGTGGGCAATGACAGTGAGACCTGGAAGTGATTGGGAGGAACGCCCCCCCCCCCGATCAGAAGCCGAGCGGTGTTCTGTTATTGGACTTCTGTGCTCATCACGGCTTGTCCATAACGAACACCATGTTCAAGCATAAGGGTGTCCCACATGTGCACTTGGCACCAGGACACCCTATGTCGCAGTTCAATGATCGACTTTGTGGTTGTGTCATCGGACATGCGGCCGCATGTCTTGGACACTCGGGTAAAGAGAGGGGCGGAGCTGTCAACTGATCACCATCTGGTGGTGGCTCAGATGGTGGGGGAAGATGCCGGTCCGACGTGGCAGGCCCGAACGTATTGTGAGGGTCTGCTGGGAACGCCTGGCGGAATCCCCTGTCACAAGGAGTTTCAACTCCCACCTCCGACAGAACTTTGCTCATGTTCCGGGGGATGCGTAGGACATCGAGTCCGAGTGGACCATGTTCCGCGCCTCCATTGCTGAGGCGGCCGACCGGAGCTGTGGCCGTAAGGTGGTTGGTGCCTGTCGTGGCGGCAATCCCTGAACCCGTTGGTGGACACCAACAGTGAGGGATGCCGTCAAGCTGAAGAAGGAGTCCTATTGGGCCTTTTTGGACTGTGGGACTCCTGAGGCAGCTGATGGGCACTGGCTGGCCAAGCGAAATGCAGCTTTGGTGGTCACTGAAGCAAAAACTCGGGCATGGGAGGAGTTCGTGAGGCCATGGAGAAAGACCTGCGGACAGCTTTAAGGATATTCTGGTCCACCTTCCGACGTCTCAGGAGGGGGAAGCAGTGCACCATCAACACTGTGTATAGTGGGGATGGGGCGCTGCTGACCTCGACTCGAGACGTTGTGAGAATACTTCAAAAACCTCCTCAATTCCACCTACACGCCTTCCCATGAGGGAGCAGTGTCTGGGTTCTCTGAGGCGGGCTCTGCTATCTTTGGGGTTGAGGTCACCAAGGTGGTTAAAAAGCTCCTCGGTGGCAGGGCCCAGCGGGTGGATAAGATTCGCCTGGAGTTCCTCAAGGCTCTGGATGTTGTAGGGCTGTCCTGGTTAACACGTCTCTGCAACATCGCATGGACATCGGAGACAGTGCTTCTGGGTTGGCAGACTGGGATGGTGGTCCCCTTTTTAAGAAGGGGGACCGGAGGGTGTTTTCCAACTACAGGGGGATCACACTCCTCAGCCTCCCTGGTAAGGTCTATTAGGGGTGCTGGAGAGGAGCGTCCGTCGGGAAGTCGACTCTCAGATTCAGGAGGAGCAGTGTGGTTTTTGTCCTGGCCGTGGAAAAGTGGACCAACTATACACTCTCGGCAGGGTCCTCGAGGGTGCATGGGAGTTCGTGAGGTTGATTTTTTCGCCTGTGGTTCCGAGTCGGAGGTCACCCGGGAGAACTGCGGCTTCCATTGGGCAGGAATGAATGAAGACTTCGAGACACTTGGCGTTTGGGCTAATTTAATTTATTGAACAAGCCTTAGTGTCATAACAGCTGCTTACATAGCCAGAACAACAAAAAAGCCCCCGAAAAAAAAAACCCTGGATCTCAGTTTATCAAGGTCAAATTCTCTGGGCGTGGAATTAGCCCCTCCCTTGATGCACCCGGAAGATGGTCGCTCCTCATGACCATATTTGGAATCACACCCGCCTGCTGGCGCCTCACATTCTAGCTACGCTCACACCCGGTACCCTTATCTGATAAGATGCTAAACAGTCCTCTTTACAGACCGGAACGCCTGTTGTGAACCTGAGGTGGATTTTTTCGCCTGTGGTTCCGAGTCCGAGGTCACCCGGGAGACCTGCGGCTTTCCGTTGGGCAGGGATGAATGAAGACTTCGAGACACTTGGCGTTTGGGCTAATTCGATTTATTGAAAAAGCCTTAGTGTCATAACAGCTGCTTACATTGCCAGAACAATGAAAAAGCCCCCGAAAACCCCTGGATCTCAGTTTATCAAGGTTTATCAAGGCAAGATGGCGTCTACCAGTGTGGTTGCCTCGGTAACGCGCTCTCTAGTATTGTTTTTGTTTTTGTGTTTTTCGTTCGTCTTTGGAGACATTACACGACTCGCCTACACAAGGGGAGACTTGCTAACCATCAAGGAGGCTCCGGACTTTCTTTCACCAACCTTCACAAATCCGCTCAGTTTTTTCCCCGAGTTACTTACCGGGGCGGCGTCCGCGGTTTTCGGCGCATGGAGACGGAAACGGCGCCACAGAGGGAAGCGAGCCGCCATTCAGGTGAAACTCCGCAAGAGAGGACACAGATTGGCGTTCCCGTCGATCCACCTCGCGAATGTACACTCCCTACCCAACAAAATGGACGAGCTTCATCTTCTGTTAAAGACCAGTAAAGACTTCGGACGTTCCGGCGCCATGTGCTTCACGGAGACCTGGCTTTGCGATGGCGCCGTCATGCTTCCCGGCTTCGATATTCATCGAGCAGACCGCGACATGGAATCATCGGGGAAAACAAAGGGCGGTGGGATATGCTTCTATATCAACGAAAAATGGTGTACGGACGTCACGGAGCTCAGCACACACTGCAGCCCGCATTTGGAGTCGCTGTTTTTGAACTGTAAGCCATTCTACTCGCCGCGTGAGTTCGCATCATTCATCCTGCCTGGCGTCTACATTGCGCCTCAAGCTAACACGAACATCGCACTGCTAACGCTCGCCGAACAAGTCAACGAAATTGAAAAAAAACACTCGGACTCACCCCTCATTATTCTCGGGGACTTCAACAAAGCTAAACTCAACCACAAACACCCTAAATACAAGCAGCACATCGACTGTCCTACCAGGGAAAATAACATTTAGACCACTGCTACACTACGCTAAAAAACGTATACCGTGCTATACCTCGTGCAGCCCTGGGCTCGTCTGATCACTGCTTAATTCACTTAATACCGACGTACAGGCAAGAACTTAAATGCACGAAGCCTAAGGTGGAAAAAGTGGACCAATGAAGCAAAGATGGAACTTCAAAGCTGCTTAGACAGCACAGACTGGAGTGTCTTTGAAAATTCAGCTGGCAGCCTGGATGAATATACGGACACTGTTACATCCTATATCAGTTTCTGTGAAGATGTGTGTGTACCAACAAAATCATTTCGCACATTCAACAACAACAAGCCGTGGTTCACTGCTAAACTTAAGCAGCTTAGCCAAGCTAAGGAGGACGCATACCAGAGCGGGGACAGGGCCCTGTATAATCGAGCTAGAAACCAGCTGACTAAAGAAATTAACATTGCAAAGAGGAACTATGCAGCAAAGTTGGAAAAACAGTTTAGCGCTAACGACTCTAAATCAGTCTGGCATGCATTCCAATCGCTGGCTAATTACAAGCGACGATTCCCCCAAGCTGAGAACAATAGCACACTAGCCAACGACTTGAATACCTTCTACTGCAGATTTGAAAAGGACACTTTCACACCCACCCAGCCAACCACATCACCGACCACAATCACACCTCTGACTTCTGCATTAACCATCCATGAACAGGATGTGAGACGCATCTTCAAACAACAAAAGATTAACAAAGCGGCAGGCCCAGACCATGTGTCCCCATGCTGCCTCAAAGTCTGCGTGGACCAGCTCGCTCCAGTCTTCACACAGATCTTCAATAGATCTCTGGAACTGTGCGAATTACCATCCTGTTTCAAACGTTCCACCATCATTCCAGTCCCCAAGAAACCTGCAATCTCGGCTCTAAATGACTACAGGCCTGTCGCCTTGAGGTCATGAAGTCTTTTGAACGTCTCGTGCTGGACCACCTCAAAAGTGTCACAGGTCCCCTGCTGGACCCCTGCAGTTTGCCTACCAGGCGAACAGGTCTGCGGATGATCCAGTCAACATGGGACTGCACTTCATCCTAGAACACCTCGACAGTGCAGGGACCTACGCGAGGATCCTGTTCGTGGACTTCAGCTCAGCATTCAACACCATCATCCCTGAACTCCTTTCATCCAAGCTTCTCCAGCTCAGCGTCACACCTGCCATCTGCCAGTGGATTTACAGCTTTCTGACGGGCAGGACACAACAGGTCAGGCTGGGGGAGGCCACCTCATCCACACGCAGCATCAGCACTGGGGCGCCCCAAGGTTGTGTCCTCTCTCCGCTACTCTTCTCTCTCTACACGAACGACTGCACCTCAGCGCACCCGACTGTCAAACTCCTGAAGTTTGCAGATGACACCACTGTCATCGGCCTCATCAAGGACGGTGACGAGTCTGCATATCGACAGGAAGCGGAGTGGCTGGGGCTGTAGTGTGGCCGACACAACCTGGAGCTGAACACACTCAAGACTGTAGAGATGATCGTGGAATTCAGGAGGCATCCTTCGCCACAGCTGCCCCTCACGTTTTTCAGCTGCCTTGTTTCAACCGCCGAGACCTTCAAGTTCCTGGAAATTACATTCTCTCAGGACCTGAAGTGGGCGACCAACATCAACTCCGTCCTCAAAAAGTCCCAGCAGAGGATGTACTTCCTGCGGGTTTTGAGAAACCATAGCCTGCCACCAGAGCTGCTGAGGTTGTTCGAATCAGTCCTGTGTTCTTCCATCACAATCTGGTTTGGTGCTGCTACAAAAAAGGACAAACTCCGACTGCAACGGACAATCAAAACTGCTGAAAGGTGTGTCGGTACCCCCCTACTCACCCTTGAGGACTTGCACGCTGCCAGAACTAAGACAAGTCCTCCTTCCCGCGAACAATGACGACACAACGCTCCTAAATTTATGCATTTGTACGTGCAGCCTCGGGGGAGCGCCTAGGATTCGCGGCTCTCAGTCGAAAAACCTTTCCCTTTAAGAGACGAGGAAAAGAGAAAGAGCCATATCAAGCCTCCTTCAGAGCCCCTTATCTTATTGCCCAAGGGGACCCTGACCCGGATGGCAAATCATACACAACAGAATAATACAATTATCGAAATAAATGAACAAAAACAGAGTAAACCACAAAAAAGAACTGTGGAAGCAAACATATCAAAATACACACAAATGAAAATACAAAAAATCCTAAAGGTGGTCTCCCTCCATATGATCGATAGTTCATGACATCAATGAAAAAATTCAGAACCATTCCGCCCAGGGCCTGCTGTCCACAATCACAGTCCAAAGCTTTGGGATTCAAACCACTGCCTGTAACTAGTATAAAGGTGAGAGTTCTACTCTAAATAGCCAGAGATTTTACTGGGAAAGCATCCTTTTTGAAGTTATTGGTCAAAATAGAAAACGTGTACAGCAGGCGCTGGGAAGCGTTTTTAAGCAATAAAAACCTGCAAATGTGTGTAAAACTCCAACCAAAGCTTTGGGATTCAAACCACTGCCTGTAACTAGTATACAGGGGAGAGTTCTACTCTAAATAGCAAGAGATTTTACTGGGAAAACCTCCTTTGTGAAGTTATGAGTCAAAATAGAAAACGTGTACAGCAGGCGCTGGGCAGCGTTTTTAAGCAATAAAAACCTGCAAATGTGTGTAAAACCCCAACCAAAGCTTTGGGATTCAAACCACTGCCTGTAACTAGTATACAGGGGATAGTTCTACTCTAAATAGCAAGACATTTTACTGGGAAAGCCTCCTTTGTGAAGTTATGTGTCAAAATAGAAAACGTGTACAGCAGGCGCTGGGATGTGTTTTTAAGCAATAAAAAACTGCAAATGTGTGTAAAACTCCAACCAAAGCTTTGGGATTCAAACCACTGCCTGTAACTATGATAAAGGGGAGAGTTCTACTCTAAATAGCAAGAGATTTTACTGGGAAAGCATCCTTTGTGAAGTTATGAGTCAAAATAGAAAACATGTACAGCAGGTGCTGGGAAGCGTTTTTTAGCAATAAAAAACTGCAAATGTGTGTAAAACTCCAACCAAAGCTTTGGGATTCAAACCACTGCCTGTAACTAGTATAAAGGGGAGAGTTCTACTCTAAATAGCCAGAGATTTTACTGGGAAAGCATCCTTTGTGAAGTTATGAGTCAAAATAGAAAACGTGTACAGCAGGCGCTGGGAAGCGTTTTTAAGCAATAAAAACCTGCAAATGTGTGTAAAACTCCAACCAAAGCTTTGGGATTCAAACCACTGCCTGTAACTAGTATAAAGGGGAGAGTTTT